>NC_056559.1:34899386-34933120 GCF_013358625.1 Macadamia integrifolia | reverse complement strand
CCTCCTTGGCTTGCAATGTTGTTACTGAATTGACCAATAGCCGACCCAACATTGAACGCATCTTGTAAGTGTTGGAGCTCATTCTTAAAAAAAAAAAAAAAAAGTAGGTCAATCCAAGCCCATAAGTAGTTTATTTAATTAATGTAGGTCTATCTGGTTTTATTATTGCTTTTAATCTCAACTATAGGAATTTAATTAGATTTGATGATTGAAATATCTAAGGTTTTGTTTAGGTTTTTATTTTCTTATCAATAAGTAATTGGAGAACAATGTGAGACATTTGGATTATTGAATTAAATTGGGAGTTTCTCCTTCTGTTGAAATCTTGAAGAACTTCCCCACCCCCTCCAAAAAAAGAAAAATAATAATAATAAAATAAAATAAAATAAAATAAAAAAACATAAAAAAAAAAAAAACAAAACAAAATCATAAAGAACTTCATCATTTCCAAGCCTTGAATAGCTTGAATATATGCCTAGAAGAGCTTGTATTGTGCTAGCTGCGTACACTCCACCCTCTATCATACGTGGAAGAGTACAATAATCGGTTCCATGTTTTCGAAATTGCATCAAGTGGTATTAGAGTTGGCTAGAGAATTGTTATGACACCCAAGAATAGAGGTGATCACATAGCTCCAGTTGAAAGGATCAACCCCATAGAGGATGATCGACTCACCACCGATGTTGATTTTAGCAAACCTCCAACGTTTGATGAGTATTTGGATGAGGAAATCCACAAACACAATGGTTTCAAGAAGCTTGAATCACCTTGTAGTCGAAGCACACCCCACCCTCTATCTTTCCTAAAAGGGTATGATAGTCCGTTCTATGTTTCTGAGATTGTGTTAAGTGGTATCAGAGCCTTATAATAGAGAGGTTAATACCAAACAAAGACGAGACTGCACAACCCTGGTGGAGCATGTCTACAAAAGAGATGATACTACCAAAAAAGAAACACTGCAGATTCGACAATAGGTCACAAAATTAACTCCTGAACTTGAATGAATGTTCATTACAGTACACAATACCAACGATGTAGAGAAAGCTACTGAAGGTCATTTCCCATCATCAAAAGATCTCTACCATACTCGTGGGAGAAGTTCACCCCTACAATGCCCACTATTAGCACTTGTGGAGCATGAACAGCACTGGAACCCCAAGCTTAAGGGAAAAATTCCAGAATTTTCAGACAATAAAACGCCTAATGAGGTCGTAAATTTCACACAAGGAAGTTCCTGAAAATAAGCGAGTGGACATCGTCATCACGTGACTGCGAGGCAAAGCCATCACCTGGTGATGACAAGAAAAGCAGATACGCCATAGTGATCGCAAAGCCCCCATCACACAATGGCGGCAAGTGGAGGAGAAACTTAGGAAGAACTTTCTTCCTAACCATTACAAAAGGAAGAGAGTCCCAAGGCTTGATGATTTATTGAACTAGCTTTCATTCGTCACTATCTTTTCAACATTAGATTTGAAAAGTGGTTACCATCCAATAAGAATCGAACTTGGGGACAAGTGGAAGACAACATTCAAGACACGCAGTGGATGATTCAAATGATTGGTTATGCCTTTCGGGTTGTCTAATGTCTCTTCAACCTTCATGCAATTCATAGCACAAGATTTGAAACCATTTTTGGGCACTTTGTTGTAGTTTATTTTGATGATACACTTGTTTTTAGTAGATCTAATAATGAACACTTGCAACATCTTCGATCTATATAGTATTGATTGAGATAGGAACATTTATTTGCAGCTACTAAAAAGTACTATTTCCTGGTGTCATAAATCTTATTTTTGGGATTCAATGTTTCAAGAGATGGCAGTTCTATGGATGATGCAAAAATCAAGGTCATATAAGAATGGTCAACCCCTACTAATGTGCATAAAGTTCGTAGCTTTCATAAGCTTGCTTCTTTTTATCGGCAATTCATTGCACCCTTTAGCACCGTTGCAACCCTATTCACCACTTGCATCAAGAAAGAAGTGTTCGAGTGGACAAGTGCAGCTCAAAGAAGCATTGAATAATTTTAGGACAGATTCATTATAGCCCCAATCTTTGCCCTGGCCTAACTTTGACCTCATATTTGAAGTTCACTACGATGCCTTGGGCTCGGGTATTGGAGATGTTCTAAATTAAAGGTGGTAGCCCTATTGTCTATTTTATTGAGAAGCTTAGTAGTGGAAAGCTTCATTATAGAACCTATGACTTAAAGTTTTATGCTCTTTTAATTGCATTCTTTCACATTGGAGACAATATTTAATTCATAGGAAATTTATTTTGTACACCGACCATGAACTCATGAAGCTTTAAAGTATATTTCAGGTCAACAAAAACCCAGTGTGTGAAATGGGCTGAATTTCTTTAAGAGTTCACTTTCAATATCAAGCACAAAGCTGACATTCAAAATCAAGTACCAGATGCTCTTAACTGGAAAAAAAAGTTTGCTTTCTACTATGTATACCACAATACTTGATATTCTTTGCTGATCTTTAGACAAAAATAAATAAATAAATAAATAAACAATAATTGAATTTGAGTCTTTTGGAGGAAGTGCGTGCTAAGACCAATGTTGAATTTACTCATTGAGATGGATTTCCCTTTATGGAAAATCAACTGTGTATAGCAGGTTGTTCCCTTCGCTTGAAGATTATTATATAGAACTTCATATTGAGTAACATTTTGGCCGCGATGAGACTTTTCAGTTATTGACAACTCGTTATTTTTGACACAATATGAAACGGGATGTGTGCCATTTTGTGATGTGATGTAAAGTGTGCCAAACATCCAAGGAACCAGCTACCTATGCTCATTTATAGTTGACATTGCCTATTCCCAAAGCCCCTTTGAGAAGATATCTCTATGGATTTTATTCTTGGCTTGTCATGAACCCAACGAGGTATGGACCCCGTCCTTATCGTTGATTGATTTTCTAAGATGACCCATTTTATTCCTTAACGGAAAAACATGGATGCATCATGTATATCTGATTTGTTCTTCAAAGAAGTATTCAAATTACATAGTCTACCAAAAAACATCACTTCTGACAGAGATACAAAGCTCCTTGGACATTTTTGGTGACAATTGTCGAAGAGTCTAGGTACATCAATTTAGTTCAAGACCATATTTCATCCCCAAACCGATGGAAAAACTAAAACTAAAGCTGTTAACCATTCTTTGGGAAAGTTTGCGGTATTTGATAAATGATAATCTCTGCTCTTAAGAGAATTGTTCATCTTTGAGCGAGTTTGCATTCAATTGTTCTTTGAATCGCTACACCAGCCTCACTCCTTTTATGATTGTTGTATAGTAGAAAACCAACAATGACACTCGACCTTGTTGAAAGAATCAACCTCATAGAGGATGATTTACTCACCACCAATATTGATTTTAACAAATCTTCAATGTTTGACGAGTATCCAGATAAGAAAATCGACGAACATACTGATTTCGAAAAGCTTGAACCACATTGGATTGGAAGACCAAAAAAAAAAAAATATATATATATATATATAAAATAAAATATTATATAAAATTCTAACCAAATCATGGTGTGCCACTAGCACTAGACACCTATTACCAACCTTGATTCCATTTATCTTATTAATCTTCATTTTGATCCATATGGTGGCCCTCATAACGTTCCTCATGAAATTATAAGACCCTTAATTTCCTAAGTTAATCATGTTATTACCATTTCATCGTATTGTTTGTGAAAATGTCTCAACCATTTCTACTACAACTTAAAGGTTCACCACATGTGTCCCCACCAATCATGTAAAAATTCAGGCGTCATAGGCCAATTCTCCCTTGCACATTGTGTCATATATAATTTTGATTCATATAAACAGTTCACAATTTGTCAAAACAGTAATATATTTTAATGACAATGCAAACACATATTTCAACATCACCATATGTATGTTAAAATTCCCAGATCTACATGCATCATGGTTCAATTTTCCATTTTTAACTATACCATGTATAGTTCAATTCATATATCCATATATACAACGGTGTGCAGCGCCCTTGGGTGGTGGAGTGTGACACGGTTGTAGTGGTCTTATTACTCTCAAAGCGGGTGGTGCCTTGGATTTGTCATCAGTGGTGTCGTCTGATTCCTTTCTTGGATTCAATAGAATGGAAAATCACCCATTGTTTTATGAGGCAAACTCGATTGCGGACTTCCTTGCTAAGTCAGTAGTAAAGCATATCATTTCTGATCCAATCATTACTTGGCCAGCACTAGTTAAAATGGATTTGGAAATGGACGCTTTAAAATGTCCTCGATTCCATTTGGTCTAAGTTTTTTTTGTTAATTTTCTGGCTTTAGGGGTTTTAGGTCCTTTTTCCCTTTGATGGCAATGCCAAAGGTGGGGAATATGGCCTAGTCCTCTCCAATCTTTTGAGCACTTCTTATTGCGTGTATTTGTTTAGTTCTTTCCATTTCCCTCTTGTATATTTTTTTATTTTTTAATACAAATGATATTCTAGTGGAAAAAAAAAAAAAAAAAGAAGCATTGCATTAACTCATAAACAGCCCATGTTACATTCATATCACAGGCACTATGGTCAACCAAAGAAGAAGGCCTCAAAGCCTTGGGCTTCTTACTGGCACTTCAGAATTATTCTACTTTTGCAAATGATGGTATACAAAACATCAAAACCCCAAAACGTGATGAATAGTTCTGAAATTTAAGTTAGATTGAATTAGTTTGATGTAGTGATTGTACAAACATATCTTAAAAAACTGCATCAGATATAACCATAACTCTACTTTTAAGTTGTGGTTCATGGCACCAACAACTTCATCTACCTAGTACCTCCCACTATATTAAAAATTGGAATTGGATAGGGTGAATTGACAGATTCAATTCTAGTACGTTTTTAATCAAATCAGGTTTTAAGATCTTGGGGACCAATTCGATCTAGGATTTCTGAGATTCCAATTTTGATTCTAAGACTTGTTTTTTCTTTTCTATTTTTTTTTTGTTAAATGAAGCCTTCTTATCTAAGACCGCAATATTTAAAATAACAAACATCTTATTAAATGTAGCTATCAATATTTATTTCCATTTTGTATTTGCACTGACTTTTGAACATCTTCTAACTATTGTTAACCTCTGGATATATAACAAAGTCCTGAAGACCTTCATACCACAAACACACTTACACTGAGAGAGAGAGAGAGAGAGAGAGAGAGATACGTGAGGCTGCCTTAGCTTATTATGAAGCTGGTACAGATAAGCTTAAGCAGACGGCTGTAGCAATGTTTAGGAGCATGGATGTGGATGGAAATGGATGGATAAGTATCACAGAATTTGAGAATTTTCTAAAAAAAAAAAAATTTATAGTGTTCTTTATGATCGGAAATTGTTCTTCAAAATCGATAGGGACCGAAACAACTTTCTTGATTTTGAAGAAGTTATAATCTTCTTCTACATCACCCAAACTAAGAAAGTATTGTGTGATGGTTGTAGATGTTGGGGATTCTTTACCATAGAACCATATGAATAACCCCATTGATATTAGAATACAAGAATCATAAACCAATCATAAAATATTAACCATGGGTGTAGTCCCTAAACCAAGAACACACAAACATATAGATTTACCCCAAACATGATAATCAATTGGAGCAGAAGAATACCTTTGTGTAAGTTTAGAAATTCCATAAGTATTGATCACGCAACTCTCTCCCATGTGCTTGAAGATTAGTCCCATGAATATTGTAACAAAGAACTACACAATGGAGTCCCAACTGCTAAGATCTTCTAGTCTTTCACCCTTGGAATACTCTCACATGCACTATTCCTGTGGAAGAGTCCGTGCTTCCAAAACCATGAAGGTGTTAAAGTGATGGTTGTAGGGACCTTTAGCTTCTATTTATAATAGAATCCCTAAAACCCTAATTCATTCCCACAATGAATTGGGTTAAGAGTTTCCTAATCAGAGTGGGTTTATAATTGCTTGGGCCCAATGGATAAATCAGTATCAGTTAAGCCCACATAAAAATCCGAATAGTAGATCCCTTATTATGGGCACATATTTCATTTGCAGCAATTGCTTTTGCAAA
The DNA here is from genome assembly GCF_013358625.1 of Macadamia integrifolia. Classification (NCBI taxonomy): domain Eukaryota; kingdom Viridiplantae; phylum Streptophyta; class Magnoliopsida; order Proteales; family Proteaceae; genus Macadamia; species Macadamia integrifolia. The sequence goes on along the minus strand of NC_056559.1, from coordinate 34,927,044 downwards.
ACAAACAATAATGGTTATGATCTTTGCTGCGCCTATTACCGCAGCAAGAAATTTGGACATGGCCACTGACCCTTTGTGGATAATTATTCAATTCTACTTTCAATATGAAACCTATTGCAGCAGCAACAAGCACAGGTAGTGCAGCAAAGAGAAGTTAGCAGCAGCCGGACAAACAAGGTGAGATTCATAAACTATGGCCTGTCTGTTGGTTATAACAGTTACCCTTCTAAAATTTGTCCTCTATCTCCTGGAAAAATTGCCAATGGCAATTTGGATTTTGGTCAATAAGATTGTAGTTATGAGATCACGGTGGTTGTGTCTGCCTCATTTTATTGTTGACGATTTTAGGTGGGAGGTAGAAGAGAGACCAAGGTTTAAGTTCTCATGATAAGGTGTTGTTGGTGTTGTTAAAGATTTAGTTTTTTGCTTCCTTTGTTGATGGCAACGCTGAAGGTGGAGGGATGAATGACTTTTGTGCTGTAATCAGCTTTGTGTTGTTGAGATATCCATCTAGATTTGGATGCCTTTCTTGTACATTCTTTTCACCCTTTAAAATTTTTTTTTTCTATTTTGTTACTATTTAATATATAAAAATACTGATTTCTAATAAAAAAAAATTATGTGATCACGGTGGTGGATCATCATTAATTATGGGTGAAGGAAGACTTACTCAAAACAAAAATGCTCTCTCTCTCTCTCTCTCTCTCTCTCTCTCTCTCTCTCTCTCTCTCTCTCTCTCTCTCATGGTCATGAAATAAAGTTTCATTGCAGTCAAATTTTGGTTGCGGTTGACATATAGATCGTTGATGCTTATGTGATTACTCATTTTTCTTTTGGCTCTCTCTTATTTTTTTTGGGATGGCCAGGGTTTGGATGAACTACAACAATTTCTAAAAGCGTTCAAGGTTGGATTGGATATTAATCAAGTCACTAATATTTTGGCGAGCCAAGGTGGTTGTAGCATTATGTGATGTCTTGATGTTGATGGCACAGTAATTAAGTCACGAATGGGTGTTAAAAGGCATTTGGATTTGAAAATGGTTATGTATGCTGTTTCAGAGTTGGTTTGTGATTGTGTCAACTGGTGTATCGTTCCTATTTTTATTGGATTCTTAGGTTAATTTCTTCTTGTAATGTTGTTACAAAGTTGCTTTATTGTGTTGTACCAATTTGTTCTTATGAATAAAACATAAAATTCCACTTGGTGGTTCAGCCTATAACCTTTAGGCATTAGGTAGAAATGGTCAAGGGTATACCTTATATTAAGAAATCAATCCAAAAAATCCAAGGTGTCAGAGAATCGATGTTAGACTACCCTTCTATAAAGTCCCATCATTTTAACGTTCTCCCTCTCTTATATGTAGCTGTAGCATATACGTGGATATATATATGGAAGAAGAAAGAGTGGTAACTAGTTGTGTTCCGTACACCCTCCAATGGGGAAGTGCACCCACCAGAGTGCACACAGTGGGCAGGGGGTCATTTCTGTAATACCCCTCCCTATTTCCAATTTAAATGGGTTTTCTATTTTCTTTTGCAAAAATCTTATGTGATTCAGCTTAGGGACCTAATCCAAACCATTGTGTAATACCCCTCCCAATTTCCAATTTACATGTTTGTAATGGTAATATATATATATAATAGTTTTATATGTAATTATAGATATCAATGTCATTAATGGGAACAAACAAGATAGTAGTTGGAATGGTTTGAAAATAGGACAAAAAAAGACAAAGGGGAGTTAAGATGAGAGACTTTTGGGGATGGGATGACATGTATGTATGACACTGCACAAAAGGAAGTAATATAATATATAAATATTAATTTCATTGCACAAAAGGGGGAAGGCTTGTCTAATGTCGGTGGAGAAGAAAAGGAGAGGAAGTGTGAGATAAAGTTGGGTGGGACCTACCAATCCTTTCACCATTAACTCACCTTCCTCATTTGTTAGCTAAGAGACAAAGAAGAAAATCAAGAAAAGAAGAAGATAAGAGAAGAGAAAGGGGGAGGAATGCTCACGTACTAGAGAGAGAGAGAGAGAGAGAGAGAGAGAGAGAGAGATATGGACATGAGAGAGAGTGATGGATGAGAGAGAGAGAGAGAGAGATATGGACATGAGAAAGGGATAAGTGGAGAGAGAAAGGGAAAGGGATAGTAGAGGTTTGTTTGTAAAGAGAGAGTGTGCATACAAATCTTTCAATAAGAAAGAAAGGAAAGAAAAGAAGGGAAAGGAAAGAAGAGAGTTAAGAGGGAGATGGACTAGAAAAGTGGCTATGATTTTTTCAAATTCAGGTAAAGAAAGTGGAGGAAAGGAGGAGGAGAGAAGGACTCCAACGATTATGGTGGAGGAAGAGCTTCTCAATTGAAATTTGAGAAAAGAAAGAGGAAGTGGAGGTGAGGTTTTTAGCTTTTCAAACCTTAGTTCTTCCATGGTTACATGAGTTTTAAAAGAAAGAGAGAGAGAGAGAGAGAAGTGAGTTGGGAGAGGAAGCTGCTGCCAAGGCCAAGTTGCAGCCCAACCTCACGGCTTGCTACTGTCCAGTTGAGGTTTTGGCTTCTCCTCCCCTATTTTGGTATTTTTAAATCAACTTTGTTTAGTATAATTATGAAAAAGATTGGAAGCAACTATAGTTGGAATCCCACTGTTATTTAACCTTTAAAAGGGCATTGTCTGAATGAGTTCAAAAGAGAAACCTACTTTAAGGAAATTGAAATATACATGGAACCTAGGACACTAAAGCTGATTTGATTATACTGGAAGTCTTCTAAGAGACCAACTCTCAGGGTAAAAAGTAAAGAAAAAGAAACAAAAGAAAGGGAAAGTTTATGGCTACATATATATGAAATGATTGTGTAACATGGCCCTACTAAAGTCCTACTAAGACTACTAGTATGGATTTCTCATAATCATTAGAGAACATAGTGGGCCATGATCTAATAAGCTAACTAAGCTAACTACCTACTATCTTAGTCAATATTTGTTGATTAAAGTACTATTAAGAGTCGATTATTTCCTTGGACCGCTGTGTAATAGAGTAATTCTAGAATTCCAAGAGTACGCAGTCAGCCCATACGCACTTTACCAAAATGGCCATAACTTTTTTTATAAAACAGTAAATGACGTTCCTTCTTTTTTGTAAGAAAATAGACTCATAGATCTTTCTATCCATATAGGGCACAAATACTAGTTCCTTCGGAATTGGTTCAGGTTTGACACGAAAGTTACCCAAAAATAGAGGACTACGATTACTATTTTCAGCTTCAGTCCTTTGGCATAGTCTTGTGGACCTAGCTCGGGTTGTTAGGCCATTTAGAAATGCTCCCACATCAATCGGAGATTAAGAAACCTATGTAAAAGCTTAAGTATATGATTTGGTTGGATGGTGAGTTTAAAGTAAAAGGATCAAGTCCGGCAGTCGGTAGCATATATAACAAAGTGAAAGCTTAAGTTTAGGAGTGATTACATACTTGAGTCATTAAGTTTGAAGTAATAAATTCTTATGTAGGTGATACAATTGCCAGAGAACGTTAGCAGAAAGTGGTTCTCACAGTAATTTTTGTACATCATCTACAGGTGAGGGGAAATCGGCCATATCCTTGCATGTTTTGCCATTTACAGTATATATATATATATATGTATGTCATTGCCTCTAAGATATGTTTTATGTTTTTATATGTACCAAAATATTATTTTCATGATTTTCTTTATAAGTGTGAGGCATGATAGACATAAGATAAAATTAAGGCGTAAAATGGACCGAAGCTAAAAGTTGTCAAAGTCCTTTCCAACAGAGGAATTGAGAAGGATAATGGGGTCTTTTAATGCCCACCCTGCTGGTATGGGATAGTCAGGGGAGGACCAATAAGGGCTCCATCAATATCCTGCTCCACCCAAATGTTGAAATTGACAGTGACAACTGGATGCCGAAGTTGGTAAGCAAGACAACAAAGAATAAAAAAATAAAAGAAAATATTAAAGATACACTCTCAAGACACGACCTAGATCCTTTGAGCTAAAGAGTAAGAAAAGGGCAAGGCGTTGAGATAGGAGCTTGTGGGATGAATTCTCAAGACACGGCCCAGATCCTTTGAGCTCAAGAGCAAGACAAGGGCGAGGCGTTGAGGGAAAACATCCTACCCAAAAGTAAGCAAGTAAAGGTAAAAGAATGAGAAAAAGAGTAAGAAAGAAAATATAGGTTAAAGAGGAAAAGGGATAATGTTGAGGTTGATAATTATTTGATTTTGAATGCCATGCATGTCAGTACATGTATGATCAGATATATTATATTTTCAGATTTATGCATTGACAAAAGTAGCACGTGATTTATATGATGTTTCTTTAGTCATGCATGTTTTACTTTATGATATGATTGTGTTTTCCTTACTAAGCTAGTTGAGCTTACCCCATAATATATAACTATTTTACAAAGCCAGAACATGTGCCATGTTGTTGTGCACAATGTGTATTTGGTGATAGAGGTGCTAATTATCCTTCTTCCAAGGAATAATCTGAAGATATAACTATTCCAGACTTTGCTAGATTTTTTGAAAGAATGTTGTAATAACTTTACAATGGATTACAACACGTTTTATGTATTTGATAGATATAGACATATTAAGACTGTTAATGTGTAATGAAGTTCTAAGTATGACGACTTAGCTTCCGTTGTAGAAATTTTGATATGTTTTCAGATTAGTTTCCGCTGAGTATATGTGTTTGGGTAAAAGAATTGTAAGATTATGCCATTATTTTACAGTGGCCCGCGAGGGCCTGAACCCATATCTTACCTGGATTTGGGGGTATTACAATATGGTATCAAAGCAAGTTTTTGAGAATGATTGGACAACGAATTTGGGAAGTTTAGACCTGGGTCATTTAATTTATAGTTATCTATGGAGTAAAACAGAATATAAGTTATAGAAGACATATTTCACTTGGGGATTTTAATTGTGAAGTAGAACTAAGAGTTAGTAATATTATAGAATTGGTAATGATACAACAACTAAGTATATGATTATTGTTCAAGTATGATAGATATAATTTACAATCAAGAGATTGTCAAAGTTATGTTGGCAGCTTGCTAATAAGTTCTTCTTGTTGTGGTTGCCAGTAAAATGCCACCAAGAAGGAGAGGAGGAGCACGTCGGACTATCCCAATTCAAGATGCTCCTGGTGTAGACCCTGGGGCAGCACAATAGGCTGCTAGTATAGCACATGGTGGAGAAGTACCACCTCATCAACACCAAGGTAGGTATGTGGCACCAGGTGAGAATGCCCCACCTCATTTACATCCCCAGCACCATCAGCACCATCCAGAGGGTGATGTTTTGCCACCGCCACCGGTTATAGCGGCATGGGCACAACATGATGTTATGAATGCGATTGGTACTTTAGTCAACGCTATCCATGAACAGTTAACTTCAGTAGCAGCTGGCCGGTATACCCAGTATACTTAGGGAACAGAGATGACTAGAATGTTGGAGCAGTTCAAAAGGTTAGGACCCTCAGAGTTTATGGGCATTGGATCAGATCTCCTTCGGCCTCTGACTTGGATAAAGGAAGTGGAGATGATATTTGAGCTACTTGATATCACATACCTACAGAAAGTGGCTTGTGCTACCTTTATGTTGAGGGGTGAGGCAGCATATTGGTGGAATTCTACCCGCCATACTCTTGAGGAAGGTCCACAACCATTGACTTGGGCTAGATTCATAGGTGCCTTTTTGGACCAATACTTTCCAATTGATTTGCGGCAGAAGAAGGAATGTGAGTTCTTCAATTGAAGCAGGGTTCTAACCCATTATTTGAGTATGTTCAGAAATTTCAGGAGCTTTCGATATTTGCTCCTTATATCGTGGATACAGATGAACGTAAGGCTCGACAATTTGATAGGGGTTAAGTCCCCACATCCAGGCTAGCATTATCATTTTGAAATTACCTACCTACAAAGATGTGCTCAAACGGGCTAGGATGTTTGCTGGGTGTGGTATAGGACCACCTCCTGTCGAGGATAGAAGTCATGGGAAACGTCCACAAGCTCCATCTGATGCTCAATCTACTCCTTCCCAAAAACAACAGAGATCTAGAGATGACCAACAAGCTTCTATGGTTGTTTGTCCCAAGTGTGGGAAGTCACACCGAGGTCAGTGCTTACTTGGGGTTAATGTTTGTTTTAAATGTGGATTGCATGGGCATATGGTTAGAGATTGCATGAATCAGGGCAATCAGGGTGGACATCAGCGCCAGTTCAGCCAGTTCTACCAGCCACGCCAGGTTGCCAAACTTTCCAAGGCCAGCAAATGCAGCAGACCAAACAGACAGGACAGGGATCGTAGAGTGTTCATAGTACCCACAGTGACCAGAAGCCTAGAGCTCAAGGAAAGGTCTTTTCCATGACTGCAGAAGATGCAGAGACTTCACCATCAGTGGTGTCAGGTACCCCTACACTAAAGTCCTTATTTAATATGATTAAGTTAGTAGAATCTCATATAGATTAAACTTACAATACAATAATTATTATGATGCATGTCAGGTATGTTAAGCATTGTAGAGCAATTTGCATATACATTATTTGGCTCAGGGTCCACACATTCATTTATCTCGCACTCTTTTGCTACAAGGATATGTGTATTCCCCACAATCATGAATCACTAGCTATGTGTAGCTACTCCATCAGGAGCTATGATATTAACAGATACGGTGTATGAGACTTGTATTATACAAATTGATGGTAGAAAGCTAGCAGCAAATCTGGTACTACTAGAGATGAAAGATTTTGATGTGATATTGGGCATGGATTGGTTGACCACCTACCATGCCTGTATTCACTGTTTTGAGAAAGAAGTGCTTTTCAGACCAAAAGATAAGGAAGAGTTCAAGTATTCTGGAGTTAAGTTGGGTGTATCATCACTCCCATTAATATCAGCCATCCAGGCTAGGCGATTGATCCACCAGGAGTGCCAAGGCTACCTTGCCAACATTATAGATACAAGGGTACAAGGACATGCTTTGGTAGACATAGAGGTTGCTAAATATTTTCCAGACGTGTTTCCTGACGACCTAGTTATCTTACTGCCTGATAGAGAGATAGAGTTTTGTATTGAGCTAGTGCCGGGCACAACCCCAATCTCTAAGGCACCATACAGAATGGCACTGACAGAATTGAAGGAGTTAAAGAAGCAGCTACAGGAACTTCTGAACAAGGGGTTTATTAGACCTAGTTCATCCCCTTGGGGAGCACCTGTATTATTTGTTAAAAAGAAAGATGGGTCAATGAGATTATGCATTGACTATAGAGAGTTGAATAAGGTCACCATAAAAAACAAGTATCCGTTGCCAAGGATAGATGACATGTTTGACCAGTTGCAAGGGGCAAAGGTCTTTTCCAAGATTGACCTTAGGTCAGGGTATCATCAGTTGAGGATTAGGAAAGATGATATCCCCAAGACTGCTTTCAGAACCCGATATGGACACTATGAGTTCTTAGTTATGTTGTTTGGATTAACTAATGCACCAGTAGCATTTATGGACATGATGAACTGAGTCTTCCATGAGTTCCTAGATCGGTTCGTTATAGTGTTATTGATGACATCTTAGTTTACTCCAGGAGTGAGGAGGAACATGAGGAACATTTGAGGATAGTGCTTCAAAGATTGAAGGAACACCAGTTGTTTGCCAAGCTCAGTAAATGTGATTTCTAGTTAGACCAGATGAAATTTTTAGGCCACGTGATATCTGAAGATGGCATTTCAGTCGATCCCAATAAAATTGAGGCTGTGATGAATAGGGCTAGACCAACTAGTGTTACAGAGGTCTGGAGTTTTCTAGGATTGGCCGGATACTATAGAAGATTTGTGGAGGGATTCTCCAGCATTGCCCTTCCCTTGTCTAAGCTGACAAGGAAGAGTGTTCGGTTCGATTGGACTAAGGAATGTGAAGAGAGCTTCAAGGAACTAAAATAGAAGCTGACCAATGCACCAGTATTGACATTACCTTTGAGTTCAGAAGGGTTAGCGATCTACAGTGATGCTTCCAGAAAAGGACTTGGTTGTGTACTCATACAGCACGGGAAGGTAGTAGCTTATGCCTCTCCACAGTTGAAGCTATATGAGCAGAACTATCCAACACACGATCTCAAGCTTGTAGCAGTGGTGTATGCCTTAAAGATTTGGAGGCACTACCTATATGGGGAGAAGTGTGAGATCTTCACTGACCACAAAAGTCTAAAATACATCTTCACACAAAAAGAATTAAATATGAGGCAAAGAAGGTGGTTGGAATTGATGAAAGACTATGACTGTACCATTAGCTACCACCCATACAAGGCAAATGTGGTAGCTGGCGCATTGAGTAGGAAGTCTTAGGGGATTTCAGCAGTGCTTCTAACTAGTCAGCCACACCTACTAGAGGATATATGGAGTCTTGACCTAGAGATTATAGTGAAAAATACCACATCCTTGATGGTAGCTTTGACAGTACAACCAACATTGATTGACAGAATCAAGTTTGCGCAAGGGAATGATATGTCCTTAGAGAGAATTAGGAAGGAAGTTCAAGAGGGCAAGAAGCCAGATTTTTCCATGTCCATTGATGGAACTTTGAGATTCCGAGGTAGGTTATGTGTGCCAAATGACACCAAGGTGAAACAACTCATCCTAAGTGAGGCACACTCCTCACCCTACGCTATACATCCAGGTGGTGTCAAGATGTATCGTGATCTTAGGGAGGTTTATTGGTGGAACAACTTGAAGAGAGAGATTACAGATTACATACAAAGATGCCTAACCTGTCAACAAGTGAAGGCAGAGCATCAGAGGCCATCAGGACTCTTGCAGCCTTTACCCATTCCTAAGTGGAAGTGGGATCAAATATCTATGGATTTTGTTATAGCATTGGCCGAGAACTTCTAGAGGGTATGAGGCTATATGGGTCATTATTGATAGGCTGACCAAGTCAGCTCATTTTCTACCCATTAAGACGAATTATTCATTAGACAAATTGGCCCAATTGTATATAGATGAGATAATCAGGTTACATGGAGTGCCAGTTACTATAGTGTCAGATGGAGATCCTAGGTTCACTTCACGTTTTTGGCAAAGTTTGCAGAAAACCATGGGCATTCAACTTGACTTTAGCACATCTTTTCATCTGCAGACAGATGGACAAACAGAGAGGACCATTCAAATTTTAGAAGATATGTTGAGGGCTTGCACTATAGACCTTAAGGGCAACAGGGGTGATCACCTACCATTGGTGGAGTTTGCATATAACAACAGTTATCAGGCCACCATTGGTATAGCACAATATGAGGCTCTCTATGGTAGGAAGTGTAGATCTCCAATATGTTGGAATGAGGTAGGAGAAAAGAGGTTGTTAGCACCAAAGATTCTACAAAGGACCTGTGATAAGGTCGAGTTGATTCAGAAGAGGATCAAGATAGCCCAGAGTCGATAGAAAAGCTATGCAGACACCAGAAGGAAGACTTTAGAATTTGAGGTGGGAGATATGATATTTCTCAGGGTCTCACCTATGAAGGGAGTCATTAAGTTTGGGAAAAAGGGCAAGTTGAGCCCTAGATATGTGGGACCGTTTGAAATCCTAGATAGGATTGGGAAAGTGGCTTATTGAGTTGCATTACCACCTGCCTTATCTAATATGCACAATGTATTTCATGTATCTATGCTCAAAAAGTACGTAGCAGACCCTTCCCATGTGCTAGGATATGAACCTCTACAGTTAAAGGAGGATTTGTCCTACGAAGAAGTACCTATATAGATTTTGGAAAGTAAACGACATGTACTTCGTAATCGGACGATCTCTTATGTGAAGGTGCTTTGGAAGAATCACACAATTCAAGAGGCATCATGGGAGCGAGAAGAGGACATGCAGTCCAATTACCCACAACTTTTGACAATTGAGGTACGTACAAATTTCGAGGACGAACTTTTATAAGGGGGGAGGAATGTAATACCCCTCCCTATTTCTAATTTAAATGGGTTTTCTACTTTCTTTTACAAAAATCTTATGTGATTCAGCTTAGGGACCTAATCCAAACCATTGTGTAATACCCCTCCCTATTTCCAATTTACATGTTTGTAATGGTAATATATATATATATATATATAATAGTTTTATATGTAATTATAGATATCAATGTCATTAATGGGAACAAACAAGATAGTAGTTGGAATGGTTTGAAAATAGGACAAAAAAAGACAAATGGGAGTTAAAGATGAGAGACTTTTTGGGATGGGATGACATGTATGTATGACATTGCACAAAAGGGAGTAATATAATATATAAATATTAATTTCATTGCACAAAAGGGGGGGGGGAGACTTGTCTATTGTCAGTGGAGAAGAAAAGGAGAGGAAGTGAGAGATAAAGTTGGGTGGGATCTACCAATCCTTTCACCATTAACTCACCTTCCTCATTTGTTAGCTAAGAGACAAAGAAGAAAATCAAGAAAAGAAGAAGATAAGAGAAGAGAAAGGGGGAGGAATGCTCACGTACTAAAGGAGAGAGATATGGGCATGAGAAAGGGATAGGTGGAGAGAGAAAGGGAAAGGCATAGTAGAGGTTTGTTTGTAAAGGGAGGGTGTGCATACAAATCTTTCAATAAGAAAGAAAGGAAAGAAAAGAAGGTAAAGGAAAGAAGAGAGTTAAGAGGGAGATGGACTATTGGGGTGGCTGTGATTTTCTCAAATTTAGGTAAAGAAAGTGGAGGAAAGGAGGAGGAAAGAAGGACTCCAACGATTATGGTGGAGGAAGAGCTTCTCAATTGAAATTTGAGAAAAGAAAGAGGAAGTGGAGATGAGGTTTTTAGCTTTTCAAACTTTAGTTCTTCCATGGTTATATGAGTTTTAAAAGAAAGAGAAGGAGAGAGAGAGAGATAAAAGTGAGTTGGGAGAGGGAGCTGCTGCCAAGGCCAAGTTGCAGCTCAACCTCACGGCTTGCTACTGTCCAGCTGAGGTTTTGGCTTCTCCTCCCCTATTTTGGTGTTTTTAAATCAACTTTGTTTAGTATAATTATGAAAAAAATTGGAAGCAACTATAGTTGGAATCCTACTGTTATTTAACTTTTAAAAGGGCATTGTCTGAATGAGTTCAAAAGAGGAACCTACTTTAAGAAAATTGAAATATACATGGAACCTAGGACAATAAAGCTGATTTGATTATACTGGAAGTCTTCTAAGAGACCAGCTCCAATGGTAAAAAGTAAAGAAAAAGAAACAAAAGAAAGAGGAAGTTTATGGCTACGTATATATGAAATGATTGTGTAACATGGCCCTACTAAAGTCCTACTAAGATTACTAGTATGGATTTGTTATAATCATTAGAGAACATAGTGGACCATGATCTAATAAGTTAACTACTCACTATCTTAGTCAATATTTGTTGATTAAAGTACTACTAAGAGTCGATTACGTACCATGGACTGCTGTGTAATATGAAAGTTCGATCATTAGAGGAATTCTTGAATTCCAAGAGTACGCAGTCAACCCAGACGCACTTTACCAAAACGGCCATAACTTTTTTTTATAAAATAGTAAATGATGTTTTTTTGTAAGAAAATAGACTCATAGATCTTTGTATCCATATAGGGCACATATACTAGTTCCTTCTGAATTGGTTCAGGTTTGACACGAAAGTTACCCAAAAACAGAGGACTACAATTACTATTTTCAGCTTCAGTCCTTTGGCATAGTCTTGTGGACCTAGTTTGGGTCGTTAGGCCATTTAGAAATGCTCCCACATCAATCGGAGATTAAAAAACCTATGTAAAAGCCTAAGTATATGATTTGGTTGGATGGTGAATTTAAAGTAAAAGGATCAAATCCGGCAGTCGGTAGCATATATAACAAGGTGAAAGCTTATGTTTAGGAGTGATTACATACTTTAGTCATTAAGTTTCAAGTAATAAATTCTTATGTAGGTGATACAATTGCCAAAGAACGTTAGCAGAAAGTGGTTCTCACAGTAATTTTTGGACATCATCTACAAGTGAGGGGAATTCGGCCATATCCTTGCATGTTTTGCCATTTACAGTATATATATGTATGTCATTGTCTCTAAGATCTGTTTTATGCTTTTATATGTATCAAAATATTGTTTTCATGATTTTCTTTATAAGTGTGAGGCATGATAGACATAAGATAAAATTAAGGCGTAAAATGGACCGAAGCTAAAAGTTGTCAAAGTCCTTTCCATTAAAGGAATTGAGAAGGATAATGGGGTCTTTTAATGCCCACCCTGCTGGTATGGGATAGTCAAGGGAGGACCAATGAGGGCTCCATCAATATCCCGCTCCACCCAAATGTTGAAATTGATAGTGACAATTGGATGCCGAAGTTGGTAATCAAGACAGGAAAGAATAAAAAAATAAAAGAAAAGATTAAAGATACACTCTCAAGACACGACCTAGATCCTTTGAGCTAAAGAGCATGAAAAGGGCGAGGCGTTGAGAAAGGAGCTTGTGGGATGAATTCTCATGACACGGCCCAAATCCTTTGAGCTCAAGAGCAAGACATGGGCGAGGCGTTGAGGGAAAACATCCTACCCAAAAGTAAGCAAGTAAAGGTAAAAGAATAAGAAAAAGAGTAAGAAAGAAAAGATAGGTTAAAGAAGAAAAAGGATAATGTTGAGGTTGAAAATTATTTGATTTTGAATGCCATGCATGTCAGTATATGTATGATCAGATATATTATATTTTCAGATTTATGCATTGACAAAAGTAGCACGTTATTTGTATGATGTTTCTTTAGTCATGCATGTTTTACTTCATGATATGATTGTGCTTTCCTCACTCAGCTAGTTGAGCTTACCACATGATATATAACTATTTTACAGAGCCAGAACATGTGCCATGTCATTGTGCATAATGTGTATTTGGTGATAGAGGTGCTGATTTTCCTTCATCCAAGGAATAATTTGAAGATATAACTATTCCAGACTTTAGTAGACTTTTTGAAAGAATGTTGTAATAACTTTACAATGGATTACAGTACGTTTAATGTATTTGATAGATATAGACATATTAAGACTGTTAATGTGTAATGAAGTTATAAGTATGACGACTTAGCTTCCGTTGTAGAAATTTTTATATTTTTTCAGATTAGTTTCCGCTGCATATATGTGTTTGGGTAAAAAAATTGTAAGATTATGCCGTTATTTAACGGTGGCCCGCGAGGGCCTGCACCCATATCTTTCCTGGATTTGGGGATGTTACATACTTTCACTCCATCCCACCTTTTATATGCTGATGATCTATTTATCTTTATGAATGCAGATCTAAGAAGTGTAAAGCACCTAAAGTGTTTCCTTGAAATCTATCAAACATATTTAGGCCAAAAAATAAATCTTGAAAAAAGCAAGATTTTTCTTCGGTCTGTCTCTGTGGAGCGAAAGCAAAGGATCAATGAGGTTTTAAATATCCCATAATGCAACTTCCCAACTTGGTATCTTGGGGTTGCTCTTTTCATAGGCCGAGTCAGAAAGGATTTCATCTTACCAACTAGCTGGTTGGAAGGATAAGCTCCTATTGATGGCAGGTAGAGCGAAGCTAGTTAAATCTGTGATGACCAGCATGCCCTTTCACGACTTCTCTGTCTACCTTTTGCCAGCTTTCTCTATTGCTCTCATGGAGCTTTGGACAAGGAATTTCCTTTGGACTGGAGATATAATGTCTAGTAAGACTCTTACAATTAAGTGGTCCACAATTTGTGAGCCAAAGAAGGAGGGTGGTCTTGGTATTCGCCGCTTGAGGGCGATGAATCTAGGTTTGCTTTCTAAACTTTGCTGGACTATTAAAGTGGATCAGTCTATCTTTGCAATTTTCCTACGGGGTCGTTTTCTTGCAAAGGATGGTAACCTCAAGACGTCAATCAAGTCTTCTTCCATTTTACGGGGGCTTCGTAAGATTTGGCATTTTGTTTCTAACTCTGAAAGATGGTTTGTAGGGGATGGTTGCTCAATAAGGTTCTAGTTTGACAGGTGGTAGGGCGACTCTACAATTATTGATGACATAGCTGCAATGCTACTTTATCAGCCATGATTTTTGATTTCATTAAAAAAGGGTCTTGGACGCTGCCAACAGTACCGTCTCCTCTTTTGTAGGCCATATGTAATCGTATCTTCTATGTTCCTCTTCCTTCTATCCCTTTTGCTGATAAAAGAGTATGGGCTTTCTCTGAGTCAGGCCAGTTCTCTGTGTCTTTGGCCTAGGAAAAGCTAAGAGGAAAATTGCCTATAAAAGGATGGTCTGGTATGGTATGGCTGAAAGGTCTTCATCTTAGGCATTCAATTTTTGGGTGGCGGCTAGCTTATGAGAGCCTCCCATCTGATTATAAAGTTAAAAAACACCAAGTCCCATTGGTCTCGAGGTGCGACCTTCATTTAAAGTGTGAGCAATCTTTAAACCATCTCTCTTTGGAGTGTGATTTTTCTTCTAGAGTCTGGTCTATAATTGGCACTCTCTTTGATATTTGGTGGAATGGTTTCCCCTCAATTGAAGAATTATTCTCATGGTGGAAGAGGAAAGCTGTTTTTGTTCCTTGCAAAAAGGCATGGATTCCACTGGCTATTCTAATTCCTCACAATATTTGGTTGGAAAGAAATCAGAGGATCTTTGAAAATCACATTATGCCTGTCTTTGGTGGTTAATTCAATATTGCAAGGCCTCTGCGACTACTCAGTTGTAGTCCCCATTCAGGTCTGCTCTATGAAAGACCTTCTTCTCTCAAGGAAGCTCAAGATGAATATTGCAAATTCAAAAGCCAGAAGATCAACTAGGGTTCTCTGGAGATGTTCGCCTTTGGGATTCTATAAATTAAATATTAATGGCTACTCCTTAGGCAACCCACGCCGCTTAGGGTTGGGAGGCATCCTTCGTAATGACACAGGCTTTGTGGTGAGTTGTTTCTCTATCTATGAAGGTATAGGGACAAATTTTATGGCAGAGTTTGTAGCGTTCTTCCATGGTTTACATTATGCTACTCAAAAAAATATATCTAAGCTCTAGATTGAGTGCGGCTCGCATGCCGTAGTTACTTGCATCCAAAATCAGAACATTCCCTAGTGTTATTTGTAGAAGTGGTGGTATTTCAAGTGCCACCTCGATCATATCTCATGGGATATTTCACATGGATATCGTGAATTAATACTGTTGCCGATATTTTGGCTAGGAGGGCAGCAAGATCTCAAGTTACTTCTTTCTTGAATAATGCTCCGCCTTTTACTCTTCGAGAGGTAAGATGGGATTATCAGCAGAGACCCAGCTACTGATTAATGTAATTCCGTTTTTTTTTGTAAGCTTTGGATTCCTTTCTGCTAATGGCCATGCCGAAGGTGGAATTGTGATCCAAATGGTTTTCAATTTGTATATTCTCATTCTCTTTTAATGAAATACTTTGTTGACCTTTAGCCCAAAAATAAAAAAATAAAAAATAAAAGAAAGCAGCAGACTCCGCCATGAAGTTTGTCTGAATACCTTCATACATTGCAAAACATCTACAGCAATATCCTTTTTCTTCTCCAAAAATTCCTCCCCGCACCCGATTGACCTGGATTCCCCAGGGAGCATCCATCAATACTTAATTTCAGATATCCATTAGCAGGGGCTATCCAAAATAATTCTTGAATGCTATTGGCTCGAGGGGAGGAAGTAGACACCTTTAACTTCTTGGCTAGAATAAGATCAGCAACCGACTTAAATTCAAGATTAGCTTTTCTACATAGCCAACCAGTTTGGCAGATTCATCAAAAGTCCTTCTATTTCTCTCAGCCCAGATATGAAAAGGGGTTTAGAGAAGGAGAGGTGTTCATAGCTTGTTACATTGCACAACAATTTTCTTTCTCTTCCACCATGAGAAAAGATTTTCGATCGATGGGAAGCCACTCCATCTTTGATCAAAGATCCTAAAAATAGAAGACCAAAGCTGGATAGAATACTCACATTCCAAGAAGAGGTGCTTGAAAGACTCATAGTTTTTGTAGCATAAATTGCATCTTGACACCATGGGATGGATTTTTGTCAGACTATGTCATCGGTTAGGAAGCTTCCTTGGATCAATCGCCAACCAAAAATGGAGAACCTAGGGTGGATTCATTTTTTCCAAACAAGACACTACCAACCCTTAATCGGATTCCTGCTTCTGATTTTATCCCAGGTTGAAGAAACAAAGAAATTTCCTGAATCAGTTAAGTCCATATCCTCTTGTCTAGAGTAGGAATTGACAGAAGAGGAATCTGTGCAATTCTATTATATTAAGACTAAAGAGTGTTGGAGTTCATAGATGGTAGATCCCATTTGCCATTAGTAATATAATCTGCAACTGTGGCTGATAATCTGAGATCTAGAGGATAATCAGAAAAAATTTATTCATGAAGAGAAGAGTTGCTCAACTAGCAATCATACTAGAAACTTGTTGAGTTGCCATCACTAATGATCTAGGTTTCTAAGTCTCGGACAAAGCTCCAGACCTTTCTAAGACTAGTAAGCATCGAGAATGAGGTAGCTCATTTGAGACTACCATCTTCAGTTATGAAATGACCTCTTAAGAAGGAAGCAAATTCTGATGAGTCAGACCAAATATGCCAACAAAGCTTAGCAAGAAGTGCCAAGTTAACTTCTCCGAGACGGTGAATCCCAAGCCCTCCTTCCCTTTTTGGTTTGCATACATCGCTCCACTTGACTGTAATGGCTTTTGTAAACTCAACATCACCAGTCCAAGTAAAAATTTTTAGCCACCTCTCCATCTAATAATCGACGAGGTCTACCAATAATAGATTGAGAAATTATGAAGGGGGATATTGCCCATGACTGTCTTTACTAATTCCACACTACCAACAAGAGATAAGAGTTTACCTTTCCAGCTTGCTAGCCGAGCTTTGAACTTGTCAATGAGAGGAAAGATAAAGTCTTTCTTGACTCACCCTTTAAAGACCTTTACCCCAAGGTATCGAGTTGGAAAGTCACAGGTTGGAATATCCAAAGTATCCTTGATTTTGTGCTTTCGTGCTGCAGGAATAGACCCAAAAAAATATTTTTCTCTTCTCCAAATTTATTTTCTGCCCAAAGCAAATCTGGTATGAGTCAAAGAAATTCTTGAGACTTCGAACTCCTTTCAAATCTGCACTAATGAAAATTAAGAGGTCATCAACTATAAAAGATGTGAGGGGGTGTAGATATTCCTTGGGCTAGAAATCGGTCTGACATAACCCTTGTTCCTAATATCTTGAAGCCCACGACACAGGACTTCCTTTGCAAGAATGAACAACATTGGGGAAAGAGGGTCACCCTAGCAAAGGCCTCTCTCCACTCCAAAAAAATCCATGGGACTCCCATTAACCAGAATTGATCTAGTTGATAGTAAAATCTGTTCAATCCAACTGATTCAAGTATGGGAAAATCCAAACGACTTTGAGGCATCAAAGAGAAAACTCCATTTCAGAGTATCAAAATCTTTTTGGTTGTCCAGCTTCATACCAATACAACCCCCCAAATGTTTTTTATAAAACCATATTTGCTAACTCAGATGCAACCCCAATACCTGAGAAGATCACCTTTCCTTTCTAAAAAGCACCCTGTTCTTTAGATATCAAGCGAGGGAGAAGAGACCTCAATTGAGTAGCTAGGATCTTAGGAATCGACTTCAAGAAAAAATTACCATGGCAAATAGGTCTAAATTGCCCTACCTTATTGGCATTAGCCACTTTAGGGATCAAAGTAATGAAATTGCTGTTTGCACTCTTTGTGATAATGTTCCTTGAAAAATTTTTGGATCCCATTGCAAACATCACCACCAACAATGTAACAGTAAGATCGAAAAAAAGTAACCAAGAATCCGTCCGGACCAGGAACACTGGATGGGTCTAGATCAAAAGCTGCAATTCTGATTTCCTCAGGTAATGGAATTGTTGTGATGAAAGCATTATCTTCTTCAGTAAGGATCTTAGGGATGACTGAAAGCAAAGCATCATTCTTAATACATGCCCCACGCTTGCTAAAAAATTCAAAATGATAAACCAGGCGCTGACTGATCGCTCCCACCTCCGTCAACATATCGCCATTCTCATCTTGAATTTCTCTGATTGTATTTTTTTCTTTCCTGATCTTGGCTAAGAGATGGAAAAACTTAAGAGCATTGATCACCCTCCTTCAGCCATTTTAATCTTGATTTTTCCTTCCAAAGCTTTTCTTGCCGTTGAACAACTTTATTATATTCCTCTTTAGCATGTAGCTCTTGATAGTAAAGACTATCATCAATACCCACCTCCTCAATGGAATGATGAATTGTTTCTAATAGAGTCTTCTTCCTGCTAACTTCTTCATCTAGATGAGGAAAGGTTGATCTAGTCCAAGTTCTTGTTGGAGCCTTAAGCCGCTTCAACTTAGCCAGAACAACATACATTAGGGTACCAATCATGGGAGCCTCCCAAGAGGATCGCACTACCTCTTTAAAATCAACATGATTAGCCTAGAATCGCTACATGCGAAAAGGGGCTTTAGCTGGACGTTGAACCTCCAAACAACTGAGCATAGTTGGGGAATGATCAGAGTAATCCTAGGGTAGCACCCTTTGGAAACTTCCAAGAAACACCTCCATCCATTCCCTATTACAGAGGCAATGATCTAGCACAACACTAACATTTCCAACCTTTCTATTATTGAACCAGGTAAATTTCAACCCTCTAGAAGGCATTGAAAAAAGAGAAGCTGAGTCCTGAAAAGCTATAAATTAGTCTGAAGATCCTTGGTTAAATTTTCCAGGTTCTCTTTTTTCATGATAAAACATATAGGTGTTGAAGTCCCCAACTAGAAGCCAAGGCATTGAAGAAACAGCCAAGCAACACAAATCACACCATAACTGCCTTCTAGATGCTTTGAAGCAATTTGCATGAATAACTGATAGAAAAAATTTAATCCCATTTAACTCTTTTTTTTTTCGCTTGTGGTCAGCAAAAGAATATATTAAAATGATCAAAACGGAAATAATACAAATATCTAATAGGGCACCCACAAACTTCTCATTCTTTCTCCACCTTCAGCATTGCCATTAGCAGAGAGAAGAACAGGAACAACAATACAACTCAGATCTCAAGAGAACCAGAACTGTGGTTTACACATGGCATCCCATTCAATGTCAAAAATTAAGAACCTAGGTGGAATGTCCCAATTAAATGATATCCCAGTTGCAGCCGCATGCTTTGCCATTCCATCAGCCACTGTGTTAATTTCCCGATAACAATGACGAATACTCCATCTGATGGAATTTAAAAACACCAAAACATTATACCATATTTGTTTAAATTTCCATGGAATTAAACCTCAAGAAACACACCATACTACTGCCTTTGAGTCAGATTCAATTTGAATCCAATTTAAATTCGACCTTTGAGCAATATTTATGGCCTCAAAGAAAGCTTCAAACTCAGCATCAAAGTTAGTTGCATTACCAATGTGGGAAGCAAAACTAGTCAAAACCCACCCTAGGTGATTTCGAGCATCCCTTTAGCACTTGCACTCCCTGGATTAATTGCCAAAAGAACATCCATCAATGTTAATTTGTAGCAGCCCAGAGGAGGATGCTCCAAGAGAATTTCCTCAATTTTCCTTTGCACTGCCTTTGCTCTCAACAATTTCAAGGCTGCTGACAGCAACTCCTTCATTGACTTTACCACCACTGGGACCAAGCACGAAACCCCCTGCAGTGCCATACACACAACTTTCACTACCTCATTAGCATTCCTGTTGATGTTTTCATACCTCCTGCAGTTTCGTTCCATCCATATGTGATATAAGACATAGTCTAAGGATGCACACCATAGATGCTTCAGAGGAACTATTCTAGCCTTTCTCTTCCACCAAGAGAACAACTCCTGGATAGAAGGGAAACCCTGCCATTGCAAATCAAAAACCTTCAAGAAGTTTGTCCACACCATTGTCGAAAAATTACAGTGAAGCAAAAAATGATCCATGGATTCTGCCTGACTACAACAAAGAGAGCACCGTGACTCCATTTGAACTGAGCATTTAACAACCTTGTCATCAGTTGGTAATCTCCCATGCACCACATGCCATCCCAACATTGATACCCGAGGAGAGACACCCTTCATCCACACTATATTCCCCCATGAAACCTTCTCGGATTTAGAACGAAGCTCTTCCCAAGTTGACCAAACTGAGAAATTACCAGATTGAGTAGAAGACCAAACCCTTCTTTGTTCCACCTCCACTATAGGAATTGGGATTTTAAGAATTTTAGAGCATACATTCTGAAGCACTGGATGCGTCACAGGGGGGAGCTGCCACTGCCCATCTACAATAAAATCCGCTACCCGTGCTTCCAACCAATTTTTCGGAACAAAGTTTATCTCTTCCAAAATCGATTTTCTTGATAGCCATCGGTCATACCAAAAAGATATGTCTTCCCCCTTCCCTAAAATCCATTGTTCTTTAGACTCCACAAACTCCCACACCTTCCTAACTCCTTGCCAAACCGATGAGCACACATAGTTCTTCTTGGGAGCACTTGAAGCAGAAATAAAACGCACTCTTAGAAAAGCTGCTGATTTAGTATTGTCATTCTTGATTTGCCATGTTAAATTAGTCAACATAGCCAAATTAACATCTCTAAGCCGCTTGATGCCAAGCCCACCCTCGGCCTTAGGGCGACACACCTTTCCCCAGCTCACTGAGATAGTTTTTGATGTGTGAGTCTCTCCACTTCAGATAAGATTGCGAATCCATCACTCCATTAGGGAGATAGAACTAGAAGGCCAGAGATAGACCGCAAAATTATGAATTGGAACGCTGCTCATAACCGTTTTGACCAACTCCACTCGACCAGCCATAGAAAACATTAAACCCTTCCACTGTGCCAAACGATCTTTAAATTTATCAACCAACAGCAATACTAACTCCTTCTTCACTCTGCCTTTAAAGATCTCTACCTGCAGGTATCTGGTTGGGAATTTGCATTTAGGAATATCAATGACCTCAATACTACCACAGGGCACTTAACCCTCTCCTTCCAAAAAAAAAAAAAAATGTTAGGGGCAGCTGCATCTCTATGATTATGAATAAAATCATGGCAGAAACCATTGAGCCAAAAAATTATTTTGGGCAATTTTTAGGCTCAATCTTAGGCTCAACAATACATAAAAATAAAGGATTATGAGAATTAACTAATAATCGCAATGCTGCTCGGGCTCGGCAGTTGCCAACACCTCTCCATTTTGATGAATCAAGCCATCAACGAACTGAAGTTCTTGCCCTTTCTTTCCCTGTCTAAGGTTTGAAGCCATTGGTATCCCCTCTCTAATCGAAGATTTTCTTCTAGTAAGAAGGGGCGCTCAAGTTCTCCTTCTGAAACTTGCTGCAGAGATAAGTCATGATGAACAGTGGATGTTCTCCCATTATACAGCATGGTTGTGTTGATCTGTCCCACTTCAGAGCAGACATGCTGGTTTTCTTCATTGTGCAAAGGAAGGACCACCTCCAATTGACCATCATCTTCAGAAGAATTAGAAAGATCCGCCTCCAAGCACCAATCCAGGGAGTGACCCAAACCCGCATCCAAAAGCCCAGCTGATTCAGTATCCAACGTTGCTTTGGTTTCAAATTTTGAAAAAGGGAATATTCCTTCTATCTGACCCCTGTATGATAGGGGAGTTAGTTTCCAAAGTTTCCAACACTGAATCAGCATTGGGGTGATCTTCTCCTTTATTTATGGGAGGATTTACAGTTGAAATAGGCAACTGTCCTAGGATGGAGTCCTGACTCCTGACTCCTGAGGCGCTGGATTACCAAACCTGGCCCCACCTTCATCAGAGCCCGAACTAGGAACGGCAGCTACCACCGGTTGCACATTCTGGTGACGCCATTCTCTCCTTTGCCTGACTGGTCGCTGGTCCATATAGTTGGCACTAGGAATGCTCCCACTATGATCATCTTCATTGCAATCCTTGGAAGACGAAGATTAGAACGTTGACCAAAGCGATGGCAGCATGAGCATCTAGACGGCGGGTTTTCATACTCGACCATCTACTTGAAGATGAACAATTCCTTTGAATTAATGTGCTCTCTTTCGAAGTAGATTTCTTCTACTCGAGGTTGAGTCTCATCTAAGTCAATACATATCCTGGCACAGTGCCCATAATGGGAATCCTTCGTTCTCCTATATTGCAATTGGCCTACCCACTGCCTTCGCCATCGTAAGTAGGATTTCCTCATCCCAGTACTCCTGGGGAAGATTTGGAAATCTAACCCAAACAAGGCGATAAGTGATGTTTTCATCTGCGGCTTTGAACTCCGGACTCCATCTTTGGAAACGAAGCAACTACCCCTCCACTTTAATCGGACCTCTTTTCCAGATATTCATCATGTCCGTCTCAGAAATAAAATGAAAGAGCACAAACCCTTTTCCAAGAGATTTAATAGTAACATCTTCCTCTAATGACCAAGAAGAACTTACCATCGCTCGAAAGGAATCCATTGTAATAGTCCTGAAATTCACCCTCCCAAGAAGTGCAAACTTGTGCTTATTAAGTTGTTGTAAGTATGCTCCTTGTGGAATCCTTATCCTGGTCAGGTTCCCTACTTTTGTTGGAGAAGGAAGGTTGTCAACCATTGGGAGAGAGGATCTCCCCACAGATCCTTCCACATCACTAAAGGTGCCTTCAATCGCTGCTATCGCTCCTACCACTGCCGCATATGACGACGGTCTCAGGGGAGGATTTTCTGACCCTGCAGCAGCAGGATTACCTTAAGAAGAAGGGATCAGATGTGCTTCCACAAGAAGAAAAGGATCGAAAGTCCTCTGAAACTGATCACCATTCCCATCCAAGCCACGCTGATCATGACCCCTGGTTGCCGTAAGGGCCTCCTGCGAAGAAACCCTACCTATGCAGTAAGGGTTTCCTGCGAGGAAACCCTACCTATACTCATCTCCTCTCCTCGTGCTCTGATTTTGTTAGTTGGCCATTGAATGGGACTTATTGCAGAATGGAAGTTGGTTTTACTCCATTAATGGTGGGTTGAGAAGGTAGTGAAGAGTTTTGATGGTTCATTGATTCCAAACCATGAGAACGGAGAAGAAGAATTTTAGAAATAGTCTGCAATTCCGATCTCATACAATTCCGTGCAATACCACCTTCAGGCGGTGACACGTGTATTGATACCAATACAATGGTTCAGATCTGGTACAACTAATAAAACATTAAATCAATGAAGATGCATTTAAATCAGATCTGGACCATTATATTGGTATCAATACACGTGTCACCGCCTGAAGGTGGTATTGCACGGAATTGTACGAGATCGGAATTGCAGACGATTTTTTTCCAAAACCATGTAATACAAAAATTTTACAGCATTGGATCCACTAAGGATGTGAAGAGTTTTAACCCTAAAAGCTTATCTCAACCGTCGATTCCACTTCGGTTTCTATGGTCGAGATTAAACTTTTACATTGCATAATAAAACTAAGAAATATTAATTAAGGGCTTCATTTGCATTATGGATCAAACCTAAATGTTAGGCCTTAGGTTAGACTTCTTCATATATTGGCCAGCCTGCATCATCAAGCTAATGCTAAAACTTGAAATTTACAATAAGAATGAAAAAAGAATCATTACACTCGAAGAAATGAAAGCTCACAAGCATAAAAAAGATGGCACTACTTTGCTTCTAAAAGGCCCCAGATATATCTCTTAAATAGATTGAAAAATCCGCAAAAACACAAAGCACCATCAATTACCCGGCTTGATCAATAGCGTGAGATATATATATATATATATATATCTATATATAAGATCACAAAACTGCCTCAAGAATAGATCAAATGTGAGAAAAAATTTCCTATAGAAATTCTGCAATACTTCTCCAAAAGAGCTTCAAAATTCTTACTTTTTTCTCCTACAACAAGCTTGACTCTTCTTTTCCTCAGAATTGCCCTCTTTTCCCTTTTTCTTGAGAACTCCATCACACACTCGTCCAAAGTGTCTCTTCATTTTCTATATCCCCACTAAAGAAAAGATAATTAGCCTATATAAGGGTGAAACATGGCCGGATATTAAAGCCTCAGCCTCACCCAACCGGGGTTGGGTTAAGATATCTCAGCCCTGGCCCAATTTTGGTTTGGGAATGAGTAAGACCAAAACGAGATATACAAAAGTTTTAACGTACTTGTAGTAAGACCAAAACGAGATATCTCGGCATAGCCTAACATTTAGGTTTGATTCCAAACCATTTAATATAAAAATTTTACTAACACTTTGGTTGTATCTGGTTCAAGTATTTCAACTTGAACCTCATCAACCCTTGCAGCTGATTCAGAAACGTCCACTTCAACTAAGACTCGAACAAAATATCCCAGAAGACCTTGTCTTGTACGACGATCTAACGCGACTGGACGTCCAACTGCTTTTGCAATTGACAGGAGCACATTCTCATGCCAATATTCGAGAGGGAGATCAGGGAGACGTACCCAAATGAGTTTTGTAAACGACTGCTCCTCATGGATGTTGAAGTTGGGCTTCCAATGCTAAAACCGAATCAATTGGTCGCCAATCCTTAAAGGACTACGCCTCCAAACCACTGCCTTATCACCTTCAAAATGAAATTGAAAAATCACATAACCCTTTCCCAATGGATGCATGATTACACCCTGTCTCAAATTCCATTTTTCATGTGCCTCTTCTCGTAGCTCATCCAAAGATATCAACGCAAACCGAAAAAATCTGCCTCTTGGACTCAAAATCCTGCTGTGGTATCACTATTCACCTAATATTCCCGGTTTGAATCGGTTCAGAAAGAGTGTCAATCGCAGGCCAAGACGCATTCCCCACCACCCTTGCATAAGAATGCATAGGAATTGACATACCCGCCAAACCATCACCTGCAGCCACTACCTCTTGGACCACTGGCCCCGATCAGAATCCTCCCTAGCACCGCCATCGTTCTCCACTGCCTCCCTAGCACCGCTGCCTGCCTCCATCGTTCTAGCCTTTATCCACAAAACGGTATTTCCATTGTCTGCTCTTTCAGATTGTTTGAAGAGACTTACTTTATCAGTTTATTATATTGAATAGGCGAAACCAACGCATGTAATGAACAAAACAAACACAACCAAAAACGTGAAAAGAAATAGATAAAAGAAAGGCATGCTCATCTTTCTTATGGTCATTGTGATTAATCATTTCCTCATTCAAGTTTCAAAAAAGGATTGGAAGGTTAAGATCCCCCATTACTAAAATCTGATAATGCACTTCCATTTACAAAGAAACAAAACACTGTTAAAGTGAAAATCAATGTCCTGATGGCATATGCATTAGGGTTTGAGAATCTCTTTTTAAGTTGAGAACATAAGCTTTTGACATATGGCTCAGAAAGGAAGAAGAAAAGGAGTTTAACTGAAAGAAGTTTAGACAAAGTATTTTCTCCATCTTCTTTACTAGCCAATATTGACTCCAAATAGTCTAAAATCTTTCTTAATTGGCTCTCCTCTCCTGCCTTGCTCCTCCATTGAACCTCCAAGGGTCTCTTCTTCCACTCCAAGTTGTACAGGTGAGTCCATCATTCTATAACTATCATTTATTTCTTCATTCTTTTTCTTTGCAACAATCATATAAAATTTCCCCCACCTCTCTAGATCTTCTTCTGTAGTCAACCCTATAAAAGCTAACGATGTCATTAGCCTTCAAACCTTTGTCTTCAACAAATCTGTTCCATTCTTTTCTAAAAACAGAACTTTGGCTACTTCTCTGGTAACAATACTGGAAGTTCCAAAGCTTAAGTTTCTTATCAAGAAAAGCTAAATTCATAGTCTTCACCTTATTACCATCTTCAGCTCCTTCTGTAATAACTTCAGGAACGAGAGAGAAGTATCTCATTGCATCTTCCTTTGGATTTCAAGCTTATTATATTTCCCAACATCATTAGTGGTCAACTCTTTGTGAAAGAGCTCATGGTGCAGGCACCAGGTTCTTCACTTGGCTGTCTTTGGCTTGTACTTGCATTGTTTTTAGTAAGGTTCATGTAGAATTCCATTAACTTGGACTGATAGGAACCATCCTTGATCATATTCAGAATGGCTTCGGTGCTGTAAAGATCTTGGAAGGTAGACTCATGAAAGTGAGCTCAGTCGATGGAAAGTTTCGATGTGATTCCCTTCTTCGTAGTTTGAGTGATGCAATGTCATAAGCCATTGCAGCTTCTTTATTTGTTTCAAAACACCAAGCCAGTTTCTTTTGTGGTTGGCAAAGATTTTTGCACCCCAGCCTCCACTATTAGGTTTCTTCACTACCTCTTTGAATTTTGGGTAGGATGACGAATTTTCATCTCTTTCTCGTTGGCGGTGGCGGTGGTGGCTTATATGGGTTCTCTCATTTATAGCTACTGTCTTGTCCTCCATATTGTTTTCTGCCAAAAATATGAGCTTTATTATGAAAAGGTCTATTTGTGTTTTTATTTTTGTTCTCTTGCATAACAAAGAACGAAACTCATCATGTACACATTTGGTAAATCGTTGATCCGATTGTATAGCTCTCCATATTTTTATCCGTGCTTCCTTTGGAAACAATAATCCTCCATCTCTTCTTTGGTAATACATTTGCCATGTTTGGGCATAATCCATCTCTTAAAAAAAAATCCTGAACAAAAATATATTGAATGAGAAGCATTAGTCATACTAAATGCCTTATTTTAAGTAAAAGAGTTTATCCTAGATAATGTATTCTTTGAGATGTTTTGGAGCATAATCATCAAGGCAACAAGGCAACCAAGGCGATGGAGGATGGTAAAAAAATCAAGGCGACTCCTAGGCGACCGAAGCGCCATTCTAGGCTGAGCCACCTTTTATGATGATTATATTTCTTTTAATTTTGGAAGATATTTTTATTTGCTATATTCCTTCCTCTCTTGGTTAACAATCTCATTTATAGCATTTTATCATGTTTCGTGGCTAGCTTCTTAAATAAATATATTTTATAGCAGAAAAATAAAAAAATAAAAATCAAGAAGATAAAATATATTTTTCACATGCTGTGTTTGTGGGGAGAAAAAGAAGAAGAAAAAATATATATAAATGAATCTTGTATCTAAAGTGTATGATTTAGTACATTAAATATTTTTTGATTGTACTTCCGCTCATAATCTTGATTTTCTTTTAGTGATATGAAGGTGATAGAGTAGGTGGTTATGGTTTCTTTTAATTTAGGTAGATGTTTTTTTTTTTTTTCGACAAAACACCTTCCCCTTGGCTATTCGACACTTTGATAATAATTTTGTATCTCCATTCATAGTCTTTTTTTAATTATTTTAGATAGAAGGTAATGGAGTAGGTGGTTATGGTTTGTTTCAATTTAGGTCGATCTCTTTTGTCGACTAGACACCTTACTTGGTTATTCGACACTTTTATAATAACTATGCTTCTTTCAATGTTTTTAGGTTTGATGAATTTCATTTTCACTAGTAAAAGAAAAAGTAAGAAGAGTAAAAACACTTTTAAATAAGATATCAATGAAATCTGAAATAAGTCCTCACTATCATATAGATCTTATTGATTTACAAACTAGAAATTGCTCTTACACATATGCACTGTAGGACATTCTAACATTATAATGAACAACAAAGATGGTGACTAAACACAAATGATCG
>NC_056559.1:34862751-34899286 GCF_013358625.1 Macadamia integrifolia | reverse complement strand
AGGAGAAGAGCAAGAGGCAGCGAAGAAGGGTTTTATGGAATGCTTGAAATTGTTGGAAGAGGAGCTTGGTGACAAGCCTTTCTTTGGGGGTGAGACCATTGGGTTTGTGGATGTGAGCCTTATCCCCCTCTACTGCTGGTTCCCTGGCTATGAGAGTTGTGGGAGATTCAGCATTGAAGCTGCTTGTCCAAAGGTGATTTCTTGGGCCAAGAGGTGCATGGAGAAGGAGAGTGTGTCCAAATCGTTTCCTGAGCCTCAGAAGATTTATGAATTCGTTATGCATCTCAGGAAGGTTTGGACTGAGTGAGGGAGAAGAGATTGTGCTAGCAATATTATTAAATAGTAACTGAAATCTGGCTTATTTATGTGGACAAAATTTAGCTACTGTCCGGTTTGTAGTCAAGTAGTTGCAACCCCTGTGGCAGCCATAAATAAAATCTCAAATGGTATTTTAAAAAATACTATAATCTAAGAGGGTATTTGTGATCCCTATGGGGAAGTGAATTATTTTATTTCTTTGGTAGCTATTTGGTTGCAACCCGGTAACAGTCAAATTTTTTCCTATTTTTTATGGTCTTTGGATGTGTAAGGTTATCAACTAATTTGGTATAGAATATGTTTTTTTTTTTTGGTATAAGAATATGTTTTTGCTGAAGGGACGGATAGAGGACTTCGGCAATCAGACAAGTTGCCTTATTAGACCCTTAGTAGGTGGTGTTTGACTTGTTTCCATCTTTTTTTTACTTGTCTTCCATAATCCCTTTCAGTGCCTTAAAAAATAATAATAATAATAATAATTCCTTTTAGGGGAGATGTATTTGAGACCAATCCCTGATATCGATCCAATCCATTCATATGGAATTACATGTGAGTAATTAACTTTTGTCACTTTCTCCCATTACAAGGGTGAAGAGATAGATGAAAGCAAAAAGGACATATGTTACATCTTCATATGTACATTCAGGTGAGCCTACATGCAAATTCTTAAATTGTAACCATCTAAGTAACAAACAGTTAACCCTAAGGGGATTGCTGATTTGGCAAGGGACCTTTGCCTTATGAAGCATATGGTTCTGAGTTCAATTCCTCTCACCTACTTGGGGCCACTCATAGAGGGTGTTTAGTGCTTTTCACTACTACGATACCCTAGTAGGAGTCGATCCATGTGATTGTGGGATCAGGTATGAGTGTTTGACTTGATCCATGTGACTGTGGGTTTAATATAGACCCACGGGACTAGTCAGTCCAAGGCTTGGATACCCATTGTCAACCACAACAAGGCAGGATGGCTCCTGCAACCAGATATAAAGGGAGACAAAATGACAATCGTCCCTCTCATGAATGATTAAAATCTCACCTTGTTGATGTTTTCTCATGCATTCCTATTGACCCAAGCACTGACGAAGGGGTTATGCTGCCTTTTAATAACCCTCTCCCATTTTAATAGAGATATGGAAACATGACCTTGGGATAGGTGGATCAACAATGGCTATTTCCATCACTATTGGCTAAGGTTATTTGAAAGCCCATCTAGAGATGAATAGTTGATTGCTCAATATATATTAGATGGGTCCAATTCATGTAAATCGGAGAGGCCCATTATCCCGGGCTCACAAGTCGAAGATTATTAAGAGTCTACATCAAAAACGAGGTTATATGATTGATTTGATTTTCAAGTTCTTGATACATAGTTAATTCATACTAGTGAACGCTCAATAAAGCCAATTTTACTGGGGCAATAATGGCATCTTCTTTTATTTATTTTTATTACTTTTTCATACTTAGGTCCCAAGAAAAGTTGAGAATTCATGAATCACTTAATTTTGAGATGTTGGTCTTAACCTAACATCCGTCTTCCCCAAGTATAAATATTTTAGACATATAGGACTTCAACACTTGCACCTTAACCCTTCTTATATAATTCATAACTTGGATAGCAAGCCAAGAGTTTCTGAATTTTCTATTCATTGTCGGCGCCAACTACGTTCTTCTTGGATGACATCTTCCTTTAATTATATGCTCTATTACCCTATTCCTACCCTAAAAAAGGCAAAAAAAAATTCAATTAATTACCCTATTTTATCTGCAAACCAAGCCAAAATATGACAATTAGCTCGTCTCACACTATACCTGGGATGTGATCTCATGCGCTAAAGTGATTCCCATATGTTGAAATCCAAGACTATGGATCAGATTCTCGTACAATCTGATCCACACAGATAGAATCTATTTCAGAATTTGTTTTTGGGTGAATTCTATCCATTAGATCGGACCCGTAAGGAGAATCATTCTCACGTTCCTCCGGGGAACACATAACATGGTCAACACAAACTTTTTTGTTTTTTCTGTTTTTTCATAATTTTAGACCCAATCTAAAGCCTGCAAAAGAAAAGTTTTTAAATGTGTTGGGAAATCGAATCAATTGTTGTCATTGTTGGCAATCGTATTGTGATGGAGTCATATTGAAGGGACCGCAATCAATTCCTTGGTCTAATTTAATTTAATTAGATCGGTTCAAGTTCATTGGTCTAATTCAATTGAATTAGATTGGTCCAATTTTATTGGTTCAATTTCAAAATGGAACCCCTTGGATTGGTTCAATTTCAAACTACTAATGGTGGGACCAGCTCAACATGTTTTTAAGTTAAAATAGATATTATATTCTGATATGAGTTTCTCATGTAAGTGAGCAATTAATGCCCAAGAAGACTTAAAGGGTCACTCCGTCCAAAAGAAAGAAAAAAAAACTAAAAAGAAGGTGGGACCCTCCTATACAACAGAATTGCTATTTTTCTCAAAGATAGATGACAGCAGGGCATTGCATTAAGTGTTTTGCAGGCATTCAAGTGTTTTGCAGGCCAGAGTCCGAGATGGAATAGAAGTGAAACTGTTCTTTTGAAATTGAATTTTGATATAACAGGTTTCCTTTGCGTGTGACGTTACGGAATCAAGAAAAGAGTCCGATAAGTCGAGACCGAGTATAAGAGGGAGTTTTGTAGCTTTTCCTTAAAAAGATTCTGGGCTGCAGATTCGTTAAAAGAAAAATTGAAGGCAGCCAAGAAAAACAAGAAGCAGAACCGAGAAAGAGAAAGAGAGAGAGGAAGAGAAGCAACCTTGAGAGAGAGATCCAAAAGGTTGAGATGTTGATGGTTTGAGCATGTTCTTCTATATGTCAAGCAAGCAATCATCAACGGGGTTTACACAGGCTGAGGTAACCCGTATCTGAAATCCCTATTTTTATATTCTAGAGTGTTTATTGTTGAGAAACTCTAGATCAATGGTGTATTGGGTTGGGATTTTATTTTATTGATTTAAAATTGTGAACCTAGCAAGTTGGGGCTTGTCTAGGGTGTGGGGTTGTTGGCCTTGTCTGAGTTGCATCTCAGATTGAAGCAGGGATAAGTTCCTGGACCGTTGTAGCGGTTAAAAAGTTGAGTATTGGGGAAATACGAAACCCTATATGGGTATTCCTCCGTGGAGTAGGCACTTTAGCTGAACCACGTATATCTGGTGTTATTGTCTCGCATTTATTTTTCTACATATATTTGAAGTGCGTGTTGTGCAGAGTGGTGGGACACTGTCTGGTAGACTCAGCCACATTGTGGTGTGAGGTGGACGTGTCGTTGTTTGCGTGATTGGTAATTACGGGATTGCCCCGGCCAATCTAGAACTTGAAAATTGGAAGTTATTGTTGGGTTGCAATTAAGGAAATTTTTGAAACCACTGATTCACCCCCCCTCTCAGTGTCAACCTGGGAACATCAAGTGGTATCAGAGCCAGGTTCCCTAAGGAGGAAGCTTAATAGTTTCGGGTCTGAATACTGAGAAGATATAGATGGCATCCAATGACGATAATCGTATGCATGGAAAGATTCCTTTCTTTGATGGGTCGAATTATAACTTCTGGAAAATCAGGATGGAGGCTTACCTAAAGTCTCAAGGTTATGGAGTTTGGTTAGCAGTGAAGAATGGTTACAACCCCCCCACTACAGACATCACAGATAAAACAGAGATGAAGAAGTGTGAAGACGATGCTAAAGCAGTGAATGCACTTCTAGGCTCCCTAGTGAGCAATGAGTTTGCAAAAGTGATCGGTTTCACAACATCAAAGGACATATGGGATAAGTTAAAGAGTGTTCATGAAGGAGATGATAAAATCAAAGAGGCGAAGCTACAACACCATAGGAACTTATTCGAAAGTCTGAAAATGTCTGAGGGAGAGACCATTGATCAGTTTATGAGCAAGGTAAACGAAATCATCAATTCTATTAGAGGGTTAGGAGAAGAGGTAAAGGATGCAGTGGTGGTGAAGAAAATATTGAGATCCTTACCTGACTTGTACAACCCTAAGGTGTCTGCCATTGAAGAATCTAAAGACTTGAACACAATGAGATTAGATGAACTACATGGAACTCTGATTGCTTATGAGATGAGGATGGTCAAGCCCAAGCCCATAGAAAAGGAAGCTGCCTTCAAAGCTTTGAAGAAATTGAAAATCAATGAAGATAGTGAACAAAAAGACTCCGATGATGAGTTAATAGCTTACTTGGCTAGGAAACTCAAGAAAGGTAGAGGTAAATACAAAGGAAAACTTCCTTTGAAGTGTTTCAATTGTGATGGAATAGGGCACTTCGCTTCCAAGTGTCCAAAGAATGATAAATTGAGTGACTTTGACGATGAAGATGCTCAAGAAAGCAAGTTCAAAAAGGAAAAGAAGAAGTTTATTCCTAAAAGAAGAAACTTCAAGAAGAAAAGCTTAATATCAAAGAAGTGCAAGTCTTCTTCAGAGGAGTCATCAGAGGACTATAATGAGTCAGATGATGAGTCAACTGAGACACTATTTATGGCACTTGGTGATAGAGTGCAACATCAGACTACTGAAGAGTCTGAGGAAGAGGAAGAACAAGAAGCTCAGTATGACTTAATAGCAAATTTGCATTCTGCTTTAACTGATCTCAAGGAAGAGAGGAAGAAAATGAAAGATCTAGAAATTCAGCTGGTTGAAAAGGAGAACCAGATTAGTCAGTTAAATATTACAATTGAAGATATGGCTAAGATCAATGATGAGCTGAGTGTCAATCTATCATCCAAGGCAGAAGAGTGCACTATCCTTGAAGAGAAATTGGAGATATTGAAGACTGAGTTGGAAGAGATACAGAAGATGAATTTACAAGAAGAAACTACACCATCTCCTTCAATTACTATCTTAAAATCCAAGGGTAAAGAAATTATGATTCAATCAGTTGAAGCAGATACTCCATCATCAAGCAAAGGAAATGAAAATGTGTTAGATAAGATTTTGAGTTTTCAAAGACCTATACATATGAAGACTGGCCTTGGATATGTGGCACATGGATCTTCTGAAGTAGTGGAGACTAAAGGCAAAGGAACTGCAGAAATTCCAATGAGGTTTGTCAAGGAGAAACAGAGGGGCCCACGAATGTTTTACAATGATGGATTTACTTCAGTTGACTATCAGAGACACAGAGGTTCTTGGCAGAGACAGAGCTTTAAAGGTTACTGTTTTGGGTGTAACTATTATGGACACAGGGTGGCAGATTGTAAAAGACAGACCAAGCCTACAACACTGACTAGCAAGAACAGGTTTGCTCCATTGTCGGAGGAAAGTATAGAATGTTATAGGTGTCACAAGATGGGACACATTGCCAAAAATTGCAAGACCATACTTCCCCACCAGAGGCAGGAGAAAAGAAGGCAAAATGACAATTCTTCATGGAAACAAGGTCAGAGACAAAGAGAACCTATTACTGTGGCAAATAAGGTAGTATGGGTTGAGAAGAAGAAGAAAGCAGGAAGCAAGTCATTAATTGTTCAAACAGCCTTCAAAGCTCACAGCAAGCCGTCACCATGGATTCTGGACAGTGGATGCTCCACTCACATGACAGGTGATAAAGGAAAGTTTATGAGCCTGGATTCAACTGAGAGTGGATCTGTCAAGTTTGGAAACAATGATGGTGCAAAGATAGAAGGCAGAGGCATTGTTAAGTTGGACAGAGGAAAGATCAAGTCAAACAATGTCCTATATGTTAGCGGTCTGATGCACAACTTGCTCAGTGTGAGTCAAATTTGTGACAATGGTAATGAGGTTTTGTTCACCAAGGAAGGCTGTGTGATCAAGAAAATAAAAAATGGAAAGACTGTGGCACAAGGGACAAGAACTACAGGCAACTTATACACTCTGTTAGAAGCAAATGAAGATAGATGCATGATGGGACAGGAAGATGAATGTTGGTTATGGCATAGAAGGATTGGGCATATCAGCTTCAAAAACTTAGCTAAATTGAGCAAAAAGAAGGCAGTCAGAGATCTTCCAAAGATCAAGTCTCCAACAAATCATATTTGTGCACCATGTCAAAAGGGAAAACAGACTAGGGCCACATACAAGTCAAAGGAGCATTATTCAAGCAAACTATTGGACTTGATTCATACAGATCTTTGTGGACCCATGAGAACAGAGGCAATTGGTGGAGAGAGGTACTTTATCCTATTCATAGATGAGTACTCCAGGATGACTTGTGTTATGTTCCTTAAAGACAAGACTGAAGCCTTAGATTGTTTCAAGATCTTCAAGAAGAGGGTAGAGAATGAAACTGGTAGGACAATTAAGTGCCTGAGATCTGATCAAGGGAAGGAGTTTACTTGGAACTTATTTTCTAACTTCTGTCATGAGCATGGGATTAGGATTCAACATTCTGCAGCCCGTACCCCCCAACAAAATGGGGTTGTGGAAAGAAAGAACAGGACCGTTCAAGAGATGGCAAGGACAATTTTGATTGAAAATAATGTTGCTAGGAGGTTTTGGAGAGAAGCAATATATTCT
Organism: Macadamia integrifolia; assembly: GCF_013358625.1. NCBI lineage: Eukaryota > Viridiplantae > Streptophyta > Magnoliopsida > Proteales > Proteaceae > Macadamia > Macadamia integrifolia. The sequence continues at coordinate 34,892,446 of NC_056559.1, read as the reverse complement.
GCAGTGCACATCCAGAACAGGTGCTTCTTTAGACCAAATGAATCCAAGACACCATACGAGCTATGGTATGGAAGGAGAGCCACTGTTAAATATCTTAGGATATTTGGTTCCAGATGCTTCATCAAAAGGAAGGAGGACAACCTAGGAAAATTCGATGACAGAGCAGATGAAGGGATTTTCTTGGGGTATTCTTCAAAGAGTAAGGCCTACAGATGCTATAATAAAAGATTGGGAAAAGTGGTAGAGAGTTCAGATGTAAGAATTGATGAACATGTACCCCATTATAAACAGATAGAACCAACAGAGCAGACTCCTAAGGACTTTTATGATGATGCAACTGTAGAAGATGAAGTTGTGGAAGTTCAAAATCCTACTGATGATGAGGATATAGATGTTCATGAGACTGACACAGTGACAGAGAGAGATGGAGGACCCAGTTTTGAAAAGTGGCAAAAAGTGCATCCCCCACATCAAGTCATTGGAGATCCTAAAGCAGGAATGCAAACAAGAAAGATGAAATCTGCTACATATTCATTACTTTCTCAAATTGAACCCAAGTCTGTTGGGGAAGCAACTAGAGATGAGAACTGGGTGAAGGCAATGAATGAAGAGTTGGATCAGATAGAGAAGAACAACACGTGGGAGTTAGTTCCTAGACCAGCCAATAAAAACATCATTGGAACCAAGTGGGTTTTTAGAAACAAGTTGAATGAAGATGGTCAGGTGGTTAGAAATAAAGCCAGACTAGTGTGCAAAGGCTATGCTCAGGTAGAGGGGATAGACTTTGATGAAACATTTGCGCCGGTTGCAAGATTGGAATCTATACGGATGTTCTTAGCATTTGCAGTTTATAAAGGCTTCAAGGTTTATCAGATGGATGTCAAGTCTGCGTTCTTAAACGGTAATCTTGAAGAAGAAGTGTACATTGAGCAACCAGATGGTTTTCAAATTGGAGATGATCCAAACATGGTCTGTAGATTGAAAAAAGCTCTCTATGGCTTGAAACAAGCTCCAAGGGCTTGGTACTCTAGACTAGACACCTACTTCCATCAGTTGGGGCTTCGGAAGGGCATTGTTGATAGCAACCTATATGTTATGACAGAGAACAAAAGTCAACTGGTAGTGGTGGTCTATGTAGATGATATCATCTTTGGAGGGCAAAATGATGAGGTGTGTAGACAGTTTGCAGAGCGGATGACGGCAGAGTTCGAGATGTCTATGTTGGGGGAGTTATCATACTTTTTGGGTTTGCAAGTGAACCAACAACAGAATGGTATCTTCATATCACAAGCAAAGTACATCAAGGAGATATTGAAGAAATTTATGATGGAAGACAGCAAACCAGTAAGTACTCCTATGGTAGTAGGTTGCAGGTTGAGTTCGAGTGATGAGTCAGTTAGTATAGATCAGACTCTCTACAGGTCAATGATTGGAAGCTTGCTATACTTGACCGCATCAAGACCTGATATCCTACAAGCAGTGTGTTTGGTTGCTCGATTTCAAGCTAGTCCAAAAGAGACTCATCTAGTGGCAGTCAAAAGGATTTTTAGATATCTTAGAGGTACGATGGAGTATGGTTTATGGTATCCCAAGATTAAAAGTTTCACACTCACAGCATTTTCAGATGCGGATTGGGCTGGCAGCCTAGATGATAGGAAGAGCACGAGTGGTGGTGCGTTCTTTTTAGGGCAGAGTCTAGTGGCATGGCATAGCAAGAAACAAGAATCTGTTTCTTTATCTACAGCCGAGGCTGAATACATTGCCGCTGCAACTAGTTGTACACAGGTGATTTGGATGCAAAGACAAGTAACGGACTTTGGAATTCATAATGATGAACCAGTGTCTATTAAGTGTGATAATATGAGTGCCATTAATATTTCAAAGAATCCAGTGCAGCATTCGAGGACAAAGCATATTGACATCCGATATCACTTCCTGAAGGAGAAGGTCAAAGTAAATGAGGTGAGATTGGATTTTGTTCCTACATCTGAGCAAGTGGCAGATATTTTCACGAAAGCACTTCCCAAAGAAAATTTTGAAGCCCTTAGAAACAAACTTGGCGTTGTCACTCCACGAGCACAGTAGATGGTATGTATGCAGGGGGAGTAGCTGAGTAAGCATAGAGACATCACATTCCTATAGGATAGGAAGATGCGGTGGGCACTCCTATAGGTGAGTCTATGCAGGGGGAGCTTCTATATAGGGGGAGCAACGTCACTCTTTGTAACTTGTTGTCAAAGGGGGAGAGAAGTATATAGCCAACAATTCCAAAGGGGGAGATTGTTGGGAAACTGGATCATATGTTGTCATTGTTGGCAACTAAGAGCAACTAGGAAAATGGTAGACTAGTTCGGCCTAGTTGAGAACTCACTAAATAGTTCATGGTTCAATAATATGGTTCAGCCACATTATGAGGTTTCAAGTTTATTCAAGCATTGTGGAGTTAAGACTTCAACAGCTTATGAACAATGATGTCATTAAGCACTATAGAGTTAAAATAATTTCAGCAATTGTAAGAAGTTCTAGTACGTGGACAGGATTATGAGTTCTTATGTTTTGATGGAATTGGGCTCTTGTACACGTGGACAACAGCCCTATATATGGCATTATTATATGATATACAAAAAGGTTCAGCAAATAGAGTTCAATCATGACTCTATTATTGAAATGTAATTCCGGCTAGAGGTTGTAAAATTGATAGGGAAACGCTGTTAGTAGTCCAATAGGAGTAGAACTCCTTTCACACAGGCGTACATCTCCTACGCTTATTGCTGTGGTGTTATTGGTTCAACAAGGAGGTTATACAATCTGATTTTAAAGAGGATTCCTTGATGATATGTTTCAGTTTTTCATTGGACAGCTAGAAAGTAATTATTGAAGTGGGATGTTTGCTTCCTGTGCGTGAGCTGCCGCTACTCAACAGATTAGCAGAATCTGAAATAGAAAGAAAGTTTCAAAAGATGAGGATTCCTCATTAATGCTGGACTGTTGCTATCAAAAAGTCTTACGGTTTTCAACCTCTATTTTTATACGGTAACCTCAAGTCGGTTGATTTTTGAATATTATATGAGATTGAAGGGGTCGTAAGTCTCGGTAAGAGCTGAAAAACCAAAACAGAAAACTCTTGGCAGCCGTTCTAGAGAGAAATAGAGAAAGAAGGGAGAAGTAAGTTCGATGGCTATCACACTTTGTCTTTATTAAGCGTGCAATGGAGACTTGATGGTAAACAAGAATGAAAGGTTATTGCTTTGCTGCTATGTTGATGGTTTGAGCATGTTCTTCTATATGTCAAGCAAGCAATCATCAAAGGGGTTTACACAGGCTGAGGTAACCCGTATCTGAAATCCCTATTTTTATATTCTAGAGTGTTTATTGTTGAGAAACTCTAGATCAATGGTGTATTGGGTTGGGATTTTATTTTATTGATTTAAAATTGTGAACCTAGCAAGTTGGGGCTTGTCTAGGGTGTGGGGTTGTTGCCCTTGTCTGAGTTGCATCTCAGATTGAAGCAGGGATAAGTTCCTGGACCGTTGTAGCGGTTAAAAAGTTGAGTATTGGGGAAATACGAAACCCTATATGGGTATTCCTCCGTGGAGTAGGCACTTTAGCTGAACCACGTATATCTGGTGTTATTGTCTCGCATTTATTTTTCTACATATATTTGAAGTGCGTGTTGTGCAGAGTGGTGGGACACTGTCTGGTAGACTCAGCCACATTGTGGTGTGAGGTGGACGTGTCGTTGTTTGCGTGATTGGTAATTACGGGATTGCCCCGGCCAATCTAGAACTTGAAAATTGGAAGTTATTGTTGGGTTGCAATTAAGGAAATTTTTGAAACCACTGATTCACCCCCCCTCTCAGTGTCAACCTGGGAACATCACTCTTAGCTTTGGCATAGTGGAGGACAAAGTTTCCCTTCATGCCACGAGTGAAGGAAACGTAGGGCATCAATTTCTACCCCTATTTATGAATGGTTGAAAATAACCCCCACTCTCGAGCTGATATGTGTTGGGGATGAATGATGAGTGCACCAGATACAGTGTTTTTATTTTTATTTTTCTTTTAAATTTAATTTAATAATAAAATTTACGTAATTTAATTTTTTAAAATTTCTCCTATGACATCCAATGAAATCTTCCAGAGGAGATGAAAGCTTCCCCTCCCCAATCTGCTGAACCAAAGAGGTTTCTCTCTTAATCCCCTGTGTCCACTTTGTTATCAACAGAACCAAGAGCATTTCATCCAATACCCTGTTATCACCCCTATATGGCAGCAAGTGGGTCTTCTCCCACTAAACCATCAAACCTCAATTGCTGATATAATCATTGACACTATATCCCTCTACAAACCCATAAACCGCACCCTACTTAAAACTTCTCTTCTATGCTTTCTTTTGTGGAATATATGGTCAGCTTATTGGGATTGGATCTTTGGTAGACAACATTTTCACCCAACCTCCATTGCCTTTAAAGCTATTCGTGAAGCGAAGGACTTCTTCTCTACTGTCCCTATCTGACTCCCCATAGATGTTCTATCTCTTGTCTCTTGGAATCCTCCTCCACAGGGGTTCTTTAAAATCAATGTTGATGTAGCCAGCAAAGGTAACCCTCGTCCCATGGGCATCGGGGGAATTTATAGGGACCACAATGGATGGTTTCTTGCTTGTTTTTCAGAAGGAATTGGATCCTCTTATGCTGTTATTGCTGAAGCCCTGGCGATCAAACAGGCTCTCTGTAAGATCAAATTCCAAGAAACACAAATAATAAAGAGATAATAGATCAGTACGACACAGAGATTTAACGAAGTTTACACATCAGGGTGGTGTGCTACGTCCTCGGACGAAGAAAAAGATGATTCACTATGCAGAAGAGAAATTACACCCTAGCAGCGGCGAGGAAAAACTTGCCCTGAAACCCTAGCTCGAAAAACCCCAAAATACAATGACTTTCTTAACAAGCAACAGTACATTATATATACTCCAAATCGCGGGTTGACCCATCAAATCACGGTCGATCCGGTCTAACCATACCGCTGGGGCTACGCCCCCGCACCCCCATACGAGATCAGTGATGGGCTCCGGGCTTGGGCAACCCCTCTGCTTCCATCACGGATCTCAGAAAATTTTCTATTCGAGTCACCATCAAAATATGTCGAATCGGGTCAATATTCAAAATGGGTCAAGAATTCGAGACAAACTTAACATTCACCTTACAGCAATCTCGCTCAACTTGGCGTTCATCATTATTGAGGGTGACAACCTTCAGATTATTAAAACTCTCAAGGATGTTCTGCTATTGGACCTTGGCGCATCCAAAATATTATATCCGATTGCAGAATCCTTGCCTCGCACTTCACTGCCATCCGATTTCACCATGTCCTGAGAGAGGCTTGCCATATGATTACTATATATCACATTTGGGCGGAATTTTTTTTAAGAAATTTAGAAAAAGATGAGGACAAGACCTATCATTGTTCATGACATCAAGCTTGATATTTGGAACTTATACAACAACATGAAATTCAAAAGAAAGGAATAAGAAAAATGAGTTTCTTGTTGCAACATCGGTCTCCAAAATGTGTGTTCCCAGCTCCCTTGATTTATCTTTTGATTTCATTTCAACTGGTGTAATGGTACTGGGTTTCTCTTGTTGGTTTTGGGGCTGTTTAGGCTGTCAAGGGGTATGTCCTTGAGGGAAAAAATTTAGCTGTTAACTGAGCTGCGGTCATGCTGTTGACAGTTAAAAAAATAAAAAAAAAAAAAAAAAAAGGAATAATTCACTTCCCTCTTAAGGTTTATAAATATCTTCCTAAGTTATAGTATTTTTTAAAATACCCTTTTAAATTTCATTTCTCGGACTGTCACAGTTGCTGCAACCTAGGTAACAGTTAAATTCCATTCATTATTGAATACCTTAATTCAGCCCACTCTGCATATTCTACCCCTCCTTCACCTTTTTTAGTTTATTTACAATAAATTGATATATATATATATATATATTTATAGCCTATAGCCTATAGCCTATAACTTGTATGTATGTAGGCAAACCCAACTCCCTCTATTATCCATCCAACCTAGCGGAAGAAAGCCCTTATCCCATCACTGCTTGAGTTGGCTGACTGTGGGCTCAAATCGACATGCCTTACTATTGCTTATTGATTCTATAGAAGTGTTACTTGTCGTATGAGAGAGCTTTGACTGAGAGGTTATCATCACTATCATAGAGCACCCTTTTTTCATTACCTTTATATATATATATATATATATATCCCCCTCCATACACCCACTATTATCAATCAAGGTGAACACCATGTATTTGCAACCATTATGTCCAATATCAAACCAACCCATATACTTTTGGATTATATATGGGAAAAGCAAAGGTATTTGCAACTCGTCTAAGGTTTTCTTTTCCAATTAAATGGAGTTACTTATCCCTTAATTAATTTGCCTTTTAACTCCTCTAATCCATATAATGTTAATTTCGTTCAAGTTCATTCAATGGCTTATATTGCAAAGTGCCCATACCACACCCATCAATGTTCTTTCAAGTGATCTCTTTTTGGAGAACGGATTACCTGCTTGTACACATACGTAATATATACGGTTAGGTGATGACACTTGTCCCATCTATTGCTATTAAGAGTGCATAGAGAAAGTCCTGATTAGTAATCCATACATGGAGACTTCACATACAATTTCCTGACCACATATATCCTTTGCTTCCACAAATATCGGGAGCTGATCCGGACTCAGTGGAGGGCTATTTAGAATAGATGTCATCACCTAAACATACATGTACATGTACGGGTAGGTGATCCAAACTCCTCTTGTTGAGGTATGGTCAATCTCTCCCACGAATCGTGGCCACCCATCGCAAAATCAGGACCAGGTGCACTCTCTTTCCCTTCTGAAACCTTATAAATAGGGCCTTCTATTGTCTCCCTCAACGATATCAAACCCACAACTTTTTTACCATATAGTACCCAAGTGATCATAGTTTGTGATTAATTTCTAGCTTTTCTCTTTCTAATCTCACGAACATGTCTTCGGAGCAACACCACCACCTCTTCCACCACCACAAGGAGGGGAAACCCACGGAGGAAGCTATGTATTCTCAGGGCTTGGGAGTCACTTATGAGGGTGACATGGGCCGTGCCTCTCAAGGCACTTATGGAGGTGATGGCATGGGCATGGGTCGTGTCTCTCAAGCCCCTTATGGAGGTGGTGATGGCATGGGAGGCACTTATGGAGGCTCTCAGGCCAATTATGGAGGTGGTGATGGCATGGGAGCCACTTATGGAGGCTCTCAGGCCAATTATGGAAGTGGTGATGGTATGGGAGCCACTTATGGAGGTGATGGCAGGGGCCGTGTCTCTCAGGCCAGTTATGGAGGAGATGGCATGGGCCGTGTCTCCTCCAACACTCAGGATTATGACAGGGAGGAGAAGCACGACAAGCGCATGGAACACCTAGGTGAGCTAGGTGCTGCAGCATCTGGTGTTTTTGCTGAGGTAAGTAGTTTATATACACAATAGGGATTGGTTTGTTTTGGTCATAATTAAGTTTGAAAACTAATTAGAGGTACCAACTTTGTTGTCAGCACGAGAGGCACAAGTCTCAGAAAGATCCTGAGCATGCTCACAGGCACAAGATCGAGGAGGAGATTGCAGGAGCTGGTGCAGTGGGTGGCGCTGGATATGCCTTGCATGAGCACCATGAGAAGAAAGAAGCCGAGGAGGAAGAAAGAGAGGCTCACGGCAAGAAACATCACCATCTCTTCTAAGCATTGCATCTCTCTACTATTTAATTCCCTTGTGATTCCTTTCCCCATCTTTCTCATTTTCCTTCTCTCTCTCTCTTCTTTTTTTTTGGATAAAATGCTTCCTTCTCTATTGCCTTTGTTTTTTTTTTGCTAAAAATTTCTTTCTCTATTGCCGGGTGGCTCCATTATAGGATATTAGAGTGAGATGTACGTGTACCTTAAAGCAGATAGAGCGCATTTCTCTATTTGCTTGGCAGGTATCAGTGTGGCTTTCTCCTTTTTTTTTTTTCTCTTCTTTCTACCTTAGAAAATTTATTTATAATCCAAGAGTTTTCCTATTTTAAGTTCCAATCTGTAATTGTGTGTCATATTATCATGGATGGAGCCTGTATTTTGGATGAAAATAAAATGCATTGATAGGAATAGAATAAAAGTTTATGGCAAAGAGAACTCAATCCACTTGTGCAAGCACTATGGTAATGCGTAATTTTTTCGTGCTCACCTGCGTGTGTATACATAGAAAAATGTGAGTAGGTATGATTCATTTTTTCAATAGTTTTACAATATTGTCTATATAAATATCACTACGTTTCCTACTCTTTATTATTATGAGACAATTATTATCACTCTCCCGTACTTACTTTATATTTATTCAAAAAAAAATTTTGTTCTGAACTTTTTTCCTGATTTTCGAAAAGTAAACTTCCCTGATAATTCAAAAACCCTCCAAAAAAATTGATCTCATCCCCTTCAATTAGGGTGTTAATCGATTCGGTTTCGGTGTATATAATGTGGCTATTTGGTTCATATTTATTTGGTTAAAACCAAAACTGCACCATTTACTAAACTGTTGCACTTTCTAAAACCGCAATCGTTTAGTAAATGGTTTCGATTCCACGGTGTTTAAATGATGTCGATTTCACGGTTTTAAACGGTTTTGATCGTGGTTTATTCCATACGGTTTCTAAACGGTTAGCAATTGGTTTGCTAGTTTATTCGCATGTTTACTAAAATTTGAGTTTATTGATAAACTCTTCAATATTGTATTAAATTAAATGAGGCATTGAACAAGCAATGATTTAACTACATAACTACATAATAGGAGTAAATTATTGAATAGACTGTTAGACAGCCTCTATGGTCCTTAATTCTTCTCTAAATTAAACCATTATGTTTTCTTAAAACAACTAAATTTTTAATCGTTATACGGGATAATTTGATCGATTTTGACAATTTAAACAGTTCAATTTTCATAGTATCAATTCAGTTTGAAACCAACGGATTAAATGATTAAAACCGACCTGACCCATTTAACTAATCGGTCTTAAACTTGAAATCAAAATCAAACCATTTACTAAACGGTTTTGCGGCTTTGATATAAATGGATTGATTCGATTTTGATAAACGATTTTAATTTCAAATTCACATCCTTACCTTCAATAGCTCACCACGACGTCCCCACCTATGTCTAGCGGCCGCCCTCTTCCACCACCTTCATCTTTCCCACCACGGCCCTTGCCTCCCAACCCCTCCCTTACCCCTAATCTTACATAGCCCTACAAGGATAAATAGGCTGACAGGTTCATTATGGCCAACCAGACCAATTGGGGTCAACCAAGGAGGGACAAGGTTGAGCTTGTTAGGGAATGGCCTGATTTACGCTATCCCAAGCCGACTGCCGACCTCAAGCTGGGCTTGGTATGAAGTTTGAACTAAGGGGACTAGGGTTGTGCTCAGAATCCGACCCACCCGCCCGGTTGCGCTCTAACCGGTACTCTGGTAGAGCATAATACTCAAAGGGAATCAATACGTAGGATAGAGTCGTTAATAAGGTCAGCTTCAGGGATAACCTGAATTCATTAGAGTAGTCTACTCCTACCCGTAGAGATTCTCATACGCACCTCTTTATTGGCGAGTCTTTCCATCTCCAGTGCTTAAAATTACCCCTCAACCCCTCTCTCAATGGAAGCTTAATCTTACTTGAGAAAGCACGTTTCAAGATTCAAGAAACTCCCGCCAAAACACACTCTCTCTCTCTCTCTCTCTGGCCATGGAGGAACGTCGTCTTGGATCGATTTTATGGGCCCTCGCCGGAAGATCGACGCCGTCAACCGTTCTGTTGACACTTCTGTTCTTTATCATTCTCTCAGTCCCAGTCGTTGCTGTCGCCGGAATCACAGAAGAAGAACTCGAGACCGCCATTGACGCACTTCGACTGAAGGGATATGATCTTTTCGCCAATGCAATCGAAACCTCCGATCTTCAGTACGAGCTCCTCGAAGGCGGCGATTCCTTCACATTCTTCGCTCCCACGGACTCATCGCTCTACTATCTCGATCTGGAATCACGGGCTTCAGATTACATCCAGAACTTACGGTTCCACATATCCCCTCATCGTCTTAGCATTTCAGATCTTGGGATTGTCTCTATGTCTCAGGTGCCTTACATCGGAAGTCTGGTCCCTAATCACGTTCTCTTTATCGCCATTAATCACACCACAGAGACCAACCTCTCTGCCCCGCTGATCGTCGACGGCGTTCAGATCTCAATTCCCAACCTATACGTAGGTCCCGGCATCACCATACATGGACTCGATGGAATTCTTGATGTCAGATTTCAGGCAGGGGCGAGCGTCTCAGGCGATCCGATTAGTCTTCGTCCAGCAATGTCCCCCTCTCCCACTCTGGACAGCGACTTTTTCTGTCCAGTCCCATCTCCGACGATCCAAGATTTAATAACGCCGGCATGTTCTCCGGCCCCAAGTATCCAAGATTTGGAAACGATGTCAAGTTCACCCTCACCGACGATGCAAGATTTGACAATGTCGGCAAGTTCACCTTCGCCGACGATGCAGGATTTGATAACGTCGTCAAGTTCACAATTGCCGCCAATGCAGGACTTGACAACGCCGGGTAGTTTTCCGGCGCCGGGGAGCGTGACTTCAAGATTCAGAAAGCACGGGAAGCACAATGAGCATCGCAGGCGCAAGAAACGGCACGGGAAGAAAGTTAGCGACGAATATCAGAATAAGAAGGACGCTGTGACAGGTTCAGACAGGGGTGGCAGTAATTTTTCCTCACTATACGCTCGTGTTTGATCTTTTTCCGGTGACTCTCAGCTTCATTTTTGGAAATCGACCGAGTCAATTTCCGGTGAAAGTTCCATTTTCTTTTTCTTCTGGTGATTTCACTTGCAGTATTTTCAAGACTGAGAATCACCATATGATTTCCTTCCTTTCGAAATCGGGTAAGAAAATGGTGGCTTTTCAAATTCAAATTCAAATTGCTGTATAGAATTGAATATAGTAGATTCTGTTTCTCTGCATCTTCTTAATTTGAATTTTGATATTTCCTTTAAACATTTTGGGAGAGAACTGGTAAGAAATCTGGAGTCTGGAAGAACCCTTTATCTATAACACAAATAGCTTCTCAAATTCAATTCATTAAAGCGTAGAACAGAGATAATAGAACCCAGACCACCACAAGGACAGAGGAAACAGAAGAAACTGCGAAAAGTTCTACGTTTCTATCAGTATTAATTTCTACCGGATGGTGGTGGTGGCGGTGGAGGAGTGGTGGTTTCACCGGTGGCGGCATCGCAATAGCCTCGGAGAATGTCGGATTCCTCTGGGGTGAAACCTAGAGAACCAAGCATGGAAGGCCAGCATTGGTGCTCAATGAATCGGATGGCACGACAACAATCAGACCCCAGAAACGTCTCCCCGTTGAGGAAGAAAAGGATGACTTCCCCTGTGCATGCTCTGAGCTCCACCAACGAGTCCCAACAGACCGTGTTGCCATCATTTTGTAGGCGAATCGCAAGGCTTAAGTCGCTTTCCTTCGAGTTCAGAGGCCGTGCCAAGACAAAGGAGACCATGCTCACCAAAAGAATCAGAAGAAAAAGTTTGGAAGAGCTTGCCATGATCAAATTGGAGAGATGATTCTTGAAGAAGGCAAAAGAGTAGTGTTAGCTTATATATAGATCAGTACAGAGGTGAGTTAAGGAGTGCTAATAAAGAAGAAGAAGAAGAAGAAGAAGCGATACTGTAACTGAAGTTGTCTTAACACTAAAGAAGGAAGACGAAGATCAAAAACCAGATGCCCATTCTCTTTCAGCTATTGTTCAAGGAAATCAAAGAGGCCAAACGGTTCAGTTTCAATTTTTCGGTTTAGTTTAGGTTTGATTTATGATATATTATGTAAAAAACCCAAATCTAATACAAACCAAATAGTTTTCATAACATCAAATCGGAACTAAAAAGATTTGATTTTGGTTTTATCCAGTTTCATATAATTAGTATATGGTCTCGATAATTCGGTTTAAATTTGATTAAGTGGGATAAAAATAAATAATGATAAGAAGGAAACCCATAGAAGGTAATTCCACAACTCAACAAAGGCATTTGAGAACAGCGTTTAGTATGTCTAGATTTGGTTTTGTATGGGTTATATTTCATTTGGTTTGGTTTAAACCATCTGTTTTTTAGTCTAAATCCGAAAACAAATAGTACAAAATGAGTTTTCACTCCATAAAAAAACGAATTGAATTTGTTTGTTCGATAAATTGACACCCTTAACTTAAACACATCCTGTTCAATTATAGTTGGTTCTTATTCGACTTCGTGTTTGATTTCATTCAATTTTTATTCAGTTGAAGTGGAATAACCTGTTGAAAAAATGAAAGTTACGGAAAAAAATTATGACCTCACATATAAACAATCCAACAATGTCAAATCTGGTACCTTTAACTTTTTTAGCACACCAATATCCATTTAAGTCAATTACATCAAAGCCTTGCAAAGACATCATTAAATACTTTAAATATCAAATATCTTGAAAATACTTCTTAGATGATCAATTAAAATTGAGCACTTAAGCCCTTCAAAATGATCAAAAGTTCAGGACTGCAGAAGAGAAGTGAGGAGAGTCAATGATTGAAAACAGAAATATAGCTTTTTAGGGTTTAGTATAATTTAGGTTTGGTTTATACAAATTATATTTCATTTAGTTTGGTTCAGTTCAACCTGATGAATTCTTAGCCTAAAATCACATCCGAACCAAACAAATGAAATTTCGATTTTCAAAACCAAAATTCGATTCAATTCAAACGGCCAGTATAGGTTTCAAATTTTAATTCCGGTTCTAAATTGACACCCTTACTCTTGGCCTTAAGATAAGCTGAATGAATTGCTTGTTGGGCATGAAGACAGAAACAAAGACCATTTTAAAATTTAAACAGCTAAAACAAACCCAACAGTGAACCTGAATCTTAACAATTTACGAGGATTATAAAGACAATTAATACAAGACTTGATCATAAACCAAACAATTTTATTTAAGTCCTTCTATTCAACACCCACTACAACCCTTCTCTTAATTTAACCAACAACAGCAATAAGACCAGCAGGAGGTGGAACAGAAAACAGGGGAGATTGAGCAGGGGATTGGGTAGGAGAGGGAGACGACGAATCACAGTAGCCTTTGAGAATGTCACCCTCCTCGGCAGTGAAACCCAGATTGGTAAGCATAGATGGCCAACACTGACGAGTAATGACACGAATGGCTCGGCAGCAGTCGAGGCCAAGATAAGCTTCACCCTCGAGGAAGAAGACTATGATCTCGTTAGTGCATGATCGTAGCTCTAGCAGTGCATTCCAGCATTCCACCATGCCACCCCCTCCGTCACCGCCGTCGCCTTCTAGCCGAACTGCGAGGTCTTGTCCGGGCTTAAGTGGTGGCAGTTCTCGTCCATCCACCGTACCAATTGCACCAATGAAGCATGATATCAGGAGTGACAAGGTAACCAAATTGTTGAGATCCATGGAATCTTAATTCCAAGTGATTGAGGAGAAAAGGATTTTAGAGATTGGTATGATTTGTGCTTGAACAATTGGAAAGGTTGCTCTTATATAGGACATACTTCTGAGTAGTGATTTGGGCTAATAATGGAGGAGACCATAAGACTCCAAAACTGTTATGAGAATTCTTTCCACTTCGTCTCCCACCCACTGATGTCAAGCTTCAATTCAAGGCTTCAACTTGGCTTTTAGGTTCACCACATTACCACACAGTGAGCTGAAAGGTTTTGGAGAAGGTGCGACCGTTACTGTGGATACTTCTAAAGTTCAATGGTGGGGCGTTCAGGTTCAGCATCGCTTGGCAAGAAATGGGGAAACTATTGAACCTTGAATGCCACCAATGAAACAAATTCAAAGGGAAGCTTTAATGGCAGAGTGACCAACGAAGAGTGTGTGGATCATACCTATGGTGAATTCCATATGTGTGAATCAGACATACGAGTATGAGGTTTGGCCTTTACACCTGGTCCAATGAACCTGATCCGCTCTCCCCAGAAAAATGGTGGGAAGAAAAGGCAAACATATCTCTGTGCTTCGAAACAAGTTACTGGGTTACTCAAAAGGTTTGTCTCAAGGACTACAATAGGGTCAGCTTGGGCCGGCCTTTTGAAAACCCTAGCTCACTCTTGAATTCTTTTAGTTAGGCCGTTAGGGTTATGCCAAGTTGATCCTGATTGGTCCTAATCAAGGGGACGGATAAGGCAGATGCAATAAGTGTTGGGTTGGGCCAGGCCAGGTTGGACTGGGTTGAACTGGGTTTAGCTCAAGGCCTCAACTCTGGCCCAGCCTGGCCCAACATTGAGTTGGGGTTAGAAATTTTTAATCCTGTCCTGACCCACCCTCAGGGCTGGGGTATCTCCTCAGCCCAGGTGCTATTCAGGCTCATGCGGATAGGGCATAACTATCACTCCTAATTTTACTTTCAATATTGTCGAGGACCGAGTTTTTTTAATGTTTTTGGTGACATAGCTACCGAGTTTCTCTTCGTCCATTCCTTCACCATGATCATTGATACCATAGGACTGCATTAGGGAAGAGTTGTCTTGACTTCATCAATAAGGGATCCGACCGAGTGTGATAATGACTTGAGAATCCAATCACATGATCATTTCGCTTGTATAAAAGGAACCATTCATTTTGCAAGGGTGAAGGAAAAATTCCACCTATTTCTAATTTCTTCCATATTGAAATAGAGTTTCAACTTATAACTGATCCCCAAAGTTGGTTATACCTATCTTGGACTGCAGATTTGTTACTTCGTGTATTTTCATACATGAATCCATCAGAAAAGTGATCACCAAGAATAAAAGTAATTTCTGAGATCACAAACAGAGAGAGAGAGAGAGAGAGAGAGAGATTCTTTTATTAATGATAAAAATTGAAGGGAAGATTACACATCTCAGTAGAGAAAAACTAGCCACAGGCACCAGCAGGTCCTCCAAAAAGCATAGTGGATCTTGAATCACGTGCATCAAACAGAGTAGTAATGCCATAGCAATTCTTAGAATCCACACGCTCACTCATCCCCACAGAACTTACATTCTTATAGTCCTTATCCAAAAACTTTAACCAATCAAAAAAACATGCAGATGATTCACTGGGGAAACGACCACTTCCCATTGGAGGGCTTGGTGGCTTACTCCATTAGGATCACCCTTTGCCTGTCCTCCCCAGGAAACACTTTTAGCACCATCACCTAAATAAGTAAATAAACTATTTGGCCAAAAACCAATATATATATTATTTACCATCAACAACCCTCCTCCCTTTCGCACAAGTCATCAATGGAATTCATGCCAACATGCTTTCCCTTGAAAATTTTTCATTTATTATGGCAAAGTTTCTCTGAACTATAAAATGGAGGCCCTCGTAACTACAATCCTAGTTATTCATGTGAAAGGGTGATATGACATATGAAACCATTAGATATCTACGAAATAGTTTGGATTTATCATATAATGTTAAAAATTATAGACTAAGAGTCAATCAAATACCTCTCCATGTATCAGTACATTTCCTTTTTATCTTCAACCATCTATCCTTTTTCAGTAATTCTATTTTTTTCATTGGATTTTTCAGCTTTATTTGCTACTTAGTCAAGTTAGACAAGTCAAATTTAGATGTAACTCCACATTTGAGAAGGCTACCTTGGATCTATCTGTTCAATATGCCATCCAGATTTATTTTTTGGGGGGTAAGGGTGCCATCCAGTTTGTTAATTTTACACTAGTTTACCACATTTTATAGTTAAATGGAGCCAAAATGGTAAATCCAACATGATATCCATTTATATAATGGAAAATTAAAATACAATAATAATTATGTAAATAGTAGAAAACGAAGACGAACTATAAAACTGCTCCTAAAAAGAGAAAGCAGAATATATATAAGACTGATAATGCAGACAAACTCACTTCACAATCTGTTGAATACAGTACCATCAAATCTGTCAAGGAAGCAGACGATTGGAAAGGAGTATCTCGTCCACCAAGTTGTCAAAATTGAGGAGAGAAGAGCCATCGGGACTGGTGGCCTCCTCTGCTTTCTTTTTCCACACCATGGCCTTAGTCTTCATCTCTTTACCCTTATCTCCCTCCATCAACTCTCTCACGAGCTTCTCAACCTCATCCCTTTTAACATTGTTGTCCATCTCGGTACCTATCCCCCAATGAGTACAGGAGTATCTGCAGTTAGTTTGCTGCTCCGCAAAGAATGGCCAACAAACCATAGGCACACCACCACAAATGCTTTCCAGTGTAGAGTTCCACCCACTGTGCGTTAAGAAACCACCTATGGCTGGATGGTTCAGCACTTTCTCCTGTGGGCACCAACTTGATAGCATTCCTCTCTCTTTGGTTTGGCTCACGAACTCGGACGGCAGAACGGCCGAGTCGCCCTCTACAAGATCGGGCCTTATGATCCACAAAAAGGTGTGGTTGCTATTAGATAGACCCCAGGCGAACTCCACGAGTTGCTGAGGCGTCATTACTGTGATGCTCCCAAAGTTCACATAAACCACAGAACTGGGTTCTTTGGAATCAAGCCATTCAAGACACTCTGATTCTTCTTTCCATAGATTGGACCCGATAGAGCTCAATCTATCATCTTTAATCTGATCCAACATCAAGGGAAGAGGACCGATGGTGTAAACGCGAGGCAACATCGTTGAGAGTGCATCCACGACGTCCTTCTCAAGGATTTCAAAGGTATTTAAAATTATTGCAGAAGCTTTGTAAGCTCTCCCTACTTCTCCCTTGACAAAGTTGAGCATGACGTCATCGGGATTTGTAGTTCGAACAAAAGTAGGAATATCCTTTAAACGGATACCATTCATTCCTGGAATCCAATCCAATGGGGTGTCCAAGTAGCCATTCAATAGGTAGCTCGCATCTGTTCAATGCATAATCAAAACGTAAAGAGTTAAATTGGTGATGATATGTTCTAAGAGAAGTCCTGGATTCTCATTCTCTACCTACACTATACCTTTGAGAGGTGCGAGGCCTCTTTCCACAAGATGGGGATAGTGCATGCAGGCCAAGAAACCGCAGGCACTGGTCATCCAGAATAGTACTTCAGGGACTCCAATTTCCTCAGCAGCTTGAAGGGTGAAGCTCATGGCACCATCAGAGACTACACAAGTGACCGGAGGGATGTGGGGTGTGGTGTTGAGTTTGGAGAGGAGGTTGCGGAAGGGAACTAAGCAAGTAGTGCTGGTAGACTGACAGAGGGCTGGGATGTCTTGGGTGGCATCTATATCAGAAGGAGGGAGACCGTCCGGGATGGTCTGGAACTGGAAATCAGGTAAGCCCTTGAGAGAATCAGAGCCTCTTGACTTGAGTAGGCGTTTGTGATTAAATTCAGTGTTGACGAAGGTGATGTAGAAGCCCCTGTGGTGAAGAAGCTTTGCCAGCTTGAGCATGGGATTTATGTGGCCCTGGGCTGGGTATGGTATGCAAACCGCATGTGGTTTCTTCCCTTCCTTCACTGCAACAGAACTCATCTCTCTCTCAAGCTCAGACCCTGGATATTGTATTAATAGTGCACTCACTCTTAGGAATTCCCTTCTTCCTGGTTTGTTTATAGAGAAACAAAACCCACTCAAAGCGTAAGACACTGGTTGGCCACATTGGGAAAGAGAAAGGTGGACAAAAGAGAAGGGATAAGAAAGGAGAATAACCAAAAGAGTAATTACGAGCGAATGGCGGTTCCAATTCACCACCAGAAGTGAGAAGGAAAAAAATCGTCTGTTTTTCTTCGTCCATGTTTTTCTTGTTTTGCTACCTTCAGAAGGTGACATGTGGCATTACTTTAAGTGAACGGCTAAGATTGAGTTAAAAACCAAACTGGATGTAATACCCCTCGCCCAATTGAATTAATCTTGACCGTTGATGGCACGTGTCATCTTCTACAACTAGCAAAACACAAGAAAAACAGGGATTAGAAAAACAGACAATTTTTATCCAAGTGAGAAGGTCTTGGCCCCACTCAAATGAGTCAGGAAAGACGGCGAGTAGCAACAAGGGGTCAGAGTAAATTGAGTGCTCTGTTTGGACAAAGGAGCGGTGCTCCACTTGTTGAACATGCTCGTGTACGTAATAGTTACTATACGTTATCTCTAAAGAATAGAGAAATAATATCTGAGAGACGATAAGGATTAAAGATCGACACTAGAGATTTCGTTTTCGCATCGTCGACCCTAAACTTAATGAAGTTAGAGACCTAGTGGGATCGGGAACCTCTCCTGAGCATTATATCTATAGATATTTAGGATATTGATACATTTTCAAGTAGTGACACGATGACTTTTGATGACATTTTTGTTTTTATCAATAAAATTATAATTATTGAATTATGTTTAATCGTCTAAAGTAACTATAAATTGACTTGAATGATAATGTTCAATAGAGGACCTAGACACGATGACTTTTGATGCCACATTTTTGTTCTGATCAATAAAATTATAATTATTGAATTATGTTCAATCGTCTAAAGTAACTATAGATTGACTAGAATGATAACGCTCAAGAAAGGAGCCAGACACGATGATTTTTTATGCGACATTTTTGTTCTGATCAATAAAATTATAATTATTGAATTATGTTCAATCGTCTAAAGTAGCTATAGATTGACTTGAATGATAACGCTCAAGAGAGGAGCCAGATCCAGATCCAATGCAATGTGTCTCTCGATCTACGATCCATGATGGACAACCCTGGGTCTGGGTCTTTGTCTTAGATAACCGTTCAACCCTAATATACAGCCTAATCAATTGTAACAAGATGATGTGTATAGCCTAATCAATCGTACAAGTTCATATACGATTGTTTAGCCCTATAATTTTACACGTAATTCATGAATAAAGTCTTCTATTAGCCTCGGAAAAAAAATTGTAACAACAAGATAACAATCTCTAAGAAATGAAGAGGTTTTATGATAACTTCCTAACTAGCTAGAATGGTTTCAACAAGCAATCCATCAGCTTCAACAATGTTGAGTATGAACCCAACTTTCTATATACCCAAAGAGCCTCGTAATGGCGATCCATATGATTCTTAAAACTCTTTGGGTGATTCGATGGGAGTTTTGAAAAAAATAACTCGAGAAAGGTATTCAGATGGATGTAAATGATTTTGGCAGTAAATTCAATCCCGAACTTTATGTTGATTGAATTGCTTCTATTTAAAACTTTTCTAAAGTTGAAAGAATTATCTTTCTTTTTTTTGGTAAGGAAGTGAAAAGAATTATCGGATGAGAGAAAAGAGGGTAGAAATCGTCTGAAATTCTCATCTCGTACAATTCCATACAATTCCACCTTAAACGGCTGACACGTGTAAATATTCCATATCTACGGTTCAGATTAATCAACCATAATACAATGTTAATCAACCGTAATACAATCTGAACCGTAGATATGGAATATTTACACGTGTCAGCCATTTAGGGTGGAATTGTATGGAATTGTACAAGATGAGAATTTCAGACGATTTCTACCCGAGAAAAGATGATCAGTTGCCTACAAAACACGTCTTGATTTGACAGCAATTTCAACAAAGCTGAGAGCTGAGAGGTCTTCCCAAACTAATACTTGGGCTGATATGAAAAAAACAAAATTATAAGAGCATGATTATGATTTGACGGTATGGTATCGATTTTTTTGATAAACCAATATAGATTGATATTGGTCACGATCATAGAGTCATATTGCCATAACGACATATCAGTGGGCGACGACACCAATCAGATATTGATTTTTACCGATATTTAGACAGAAGGGCGAGATTAATATCTTTTAAACAACGGCCTCCACCCCTCCTTCATTTTTTGGCTGGCAATGAGCGATCATTTCACTGTAATAGCCTTAGACGAATTCGCATCCCCATTCTAAATAAAATTGTGAATCCACTTCTCCATTAATGAAATCAATGTACTAGGCCATAGATAAATTGAGAAAGTGTGAACATGAACATTGCATATTACCGATTTTACTAGCTCAACTCTTCCAGCCATCAATAAAAGACGATGCTTCCATCATGCAAGATGAGCTTTAAATTTATCCTTTAGTAGGGTAAATTTCTTCTTAACCCGACCTTTAAAGATATCCATGCCTAAATAGCAAGTGGGGAAAGGACATTCTGAGATTCCAAGTCACCAAGTCATCTGCATAAAGAAGGTGAGAAGGAGTGTGAACATGTCTAAGGGCCAGGATTACCCTTCACCACCCCTTTATCACGAAGATCTTTCAGTCCTCTACACAATACTTCTTTAGCTAGAATGAAAAGCATCGGGGAGAGAGGATCATCCTGACGCAAGCCCCTTTCCACACTAAAGAATCTCATCGAACCGTTATTAACCAGAACCGAAAGCTTAGTGGATGCTACAATCTGATTAATCCAAGCAATCCACACTTGAGAGAACCCAAACTTTCGAAGCACATCAAGCAACAACTCCTACTCTACCATATCAAATGCTTTTTGGATGTCCAATTTGAGACCTATAAGCTTTGAGGCAACTCCAATATTTGAAGAAATTTTTTTTTCCCTTTTGAAATGCCCCCTGCTCTTCATAGATCAGTTTATGCGAGGGCAAAGAAAGACGGGAGGATAAAATCTTAGGAATTATTTTAAAGAAAAACTTCCCTAAGCAGATAGGGCGAAATTGCCTAAATTTTCTCGCATTATCCACCTTTGGGATTAATGTTAAAAAGTTGCAATTTACACCTTTGGTGATCACCCCTTCAATTTAAAAAAAAAAAAAAAAAAGGAACAATCCAAGTCCAAAGAGAATCCTTCTCCGTTTAACCGAATGGATTCTCCTTCAAAGCCACTCTCCAAATGAGCTTAATTAGAGTAGCATAACTGACCTCCATTAATCTTTCTCATCCCAAGCCTTCCCTCCTTCTTAGGGAGGTAGATAGACTCCCAATTGCAGATGTGCAAGAACATGGCCGTTGATATCCTTTCCTTTCCAAAGGAAAGAACACATCAGGTATTCAATTTTTAGATGATACTACTAGGAACCCAAAAACTCTCTCCAACAGAGGTAAGAAGCTTGCATGACCTAACTATTCAATAAGTTTGTGAGTCAATAATGTAATTAATTCTGGTGTTAATTGAAAATTGACCAAAAGTTTTGTGCACAGTCGTGCACAAGACCTTCGATGGGAACAAATTCCCTGTCAAAATGACTAAACAACCCTCCTCCCTTTCGCACAGGTCATCAATGGAATTCATGCCAACATGCTTCCCCTTGAAAATTTTTCATTTATTATGGCAAAGTTTCTCTGAACAATAAAATGGAGGCCCTCGTAACTACAATCCTAGTTATTCATGTGAAAGGGTGATATGACATATGAAACCATTAGATATCTACGAAATAGTTTGGATTTATCATATAATGTTAAAAATTATAGACTAAGAGTCAATCAAATACCTCTCCATGTATCAGTACATTTCCTTTTTATCTTCAACCATCTATCCTTTTTCAGTAATTCTATTTTTTTCATTGGATTTTTCAGCTTAATTTGCTACTTAGTCAAGTTAGACAAGTCAAATTTAGATGTAACTCCACATTTGAGAAGGCTACCTTGGATCTATCTGTTCAATATGCCATCCAGATTTATTTTTTGGGGGGTAAGGGTGCCATCCAGTTTGTTAATTTTACACTAGTTTACCACATTTTATAGTTAAATGGAGCCAAAATGGTTAATCCAACATGATATCCATTTATATAATGGAAAATTAAAATACAATAATAATTATGTAAATAGTAGAAAACGAAGACGAACTATAAAACTGCTCCTAAAAAGAGAAAGCAGAATATATATATAAGACTGATAATGCAGACAAACTCACTTCACAATCTGTTGAATACAGTACCATCAAATCTGTCAAGGAAGCAGACGATTGGAAAGGAGTATCTCGTCCACCAAGTTGTCAAAATTGAGGAGAGAAGAGCCATCGGGACTGGTGGCCTCCTCTGCTTTCTTTTTCCACACCATGGCCTTAGTCTTCATCTCTTTACCCTTATCTCCCTCCATCAACTCTCTCACGAGCTTCTCAACCTCATCCCTTTTAACATTGTTGTCCATCTCGGTACCTATCCCCCAATGAGTACAGGAGTATCTGCAGTTAGTTTGCTGGTCCGCAAAGAATGGCCAACAAACCATAGGCACACCACCACAAATGCTTTCCAGTGTAGAGTTCCACCCACTGTGTGTTAAGAAACCACCTATGGCTGGATGGTTCAGCACTTTCTCCTGTGGGCACCAACTTGATAGCATTCCTCTCTCTTTGGTTTGGCTCACGAACTCGGACGGCAGAACGGCCGAGTCGCCCTCTACAAGATCGGGCCTTATGATCCACAAAAAGGTGTGGTTGCTATTAGATAGACCCCAGGCGAACTCCACGAGTTGCTGAGGCGTCATTACTGTGATGCTCCCAAAGTTCACATAAACCACAGAACTGGGTTCTTTGGAATCAAGCCATTCAAGACACTCTGATTCTTCTTTCCATAGATTGGACCCGATAGAGCTCAATCTATCATCTTTAATCTGATCCAACATCAAGGGAAGAGGACCGATGGTGTAAACGCGAGGCAACATCGTTGAGAGTGCATCCACGACGTCCTTCTCAAGGATTTCAAAGGTATTTAAAATTATTGCAGAAGCTTTGTAAGCTCTCCCTACTTCTCCCTTGACAAAGTTGAGCATGACGTCATCGGGATTTGTAGTTCGAACAAAAGTAGGAATATCCTTTAAACGGATACCATTCATTCCTGGAATCCAATCCAATGGAGTGTCCAAGTAGCCATTCAATAGGTAGCTCGCATCTGTTCAATGCATAATCAAAACATTAGTGAAATGTTTTAGAGAAGTGGGCTTTCAATCATTTGGTTTTTATTTTGCTTTAGCATACCTTTGAGAGGTGTGAAGCCTCTATCCATGAGATGGGGATAGTGCAAGTAGGCCAAAAAGCCGCAGGCACTGGTCGTCCAGAGCAATACTTCAGGGACTCCAATTTCCTCAGCAGCTTGAAGGGTGAAGCTCATGGCACCATCAGAGACTACACTAGTGACTGGAGGGATGTGGGGTGTGGTGTTGAGTTTGGAGAGGAGGTTGGATTTGAAACATACCATCCAAAATGTAAAAAATCGAGTATTATGATCGCGGTATAGTATTGGATTAACCTGATATTGCCAAGTATAAAAACTAAAGTTAAGACAACAATTACCATTCTTTTTCTTTTTAATCTAGATTGTTGAATATATACATACCGTCCATCCAGCCATTATATAATTAGGGGTTTCATTTGGATTGTTTCATTTGGACCACCATTAATCCAAATTTGAGCATTTGTATACTGTGAATCTGATACAGTTGGATTATACATTGATGGTTGCAGAAGCTCCACGAATTGGTCCATCTGCTTGTTCCATATTGACATCCACAATCTAAATAATCATCAATTCTTGTTGTTATTATAATGTTTGACAACAAAATACAATAAAATTTGACATATCTATTATTTATGCTATAATCTGAGGGTTTTTTTTTTTTTTTGGCTAACGACGGGTATTCAAGCCTTCAACCTGACTAGTACCGCGGGCCCATATTGACCCAAAACCACATGGATTGAGTCATACTGAGGTTGAATGAGAATCATTCAATTTTCACTGAAAGCAGTGAAGAGCACTAAACACCCCCGTGTGAATGGCTCAAGGTATGCCTATTGGGAGTCGACGGGTATCTAGGCCTTCGGCCATGTCAACCCTATACATTGTATAACACTGCCCATCAAGAAATATCTCATTATCCATGCTTATCCATAGAAAATCTTTATATGGAAATTCCAAATTGTAAAGTCTCTTAATAAAATTGAATTATGAAACAAGATTAATATATCAGACACCATTTGAGCCATAATTATCTAGATTATAATTTGGGGATTGCTTACTTTTTGTCCAGGGAAGTGCCTATTGATTTGCCTGATATTGGTAGTGAATTCTCTTGATAAAGCTTTAGCCCTTAAAAGATCGTCTTTTGAAGTCCTTCAAATGGGAACTGTTCCTGGGGGACATTTCTTGTGCCTAAAAGTAATTTGCATAGGTCCAGGTCCTGACGAAGTTTTATTTGTCTCTCCCTTAGGGAAAAAAGTAGGTTTCATCTGCATGAAAGACGAGTCAAAATTTCAGTCTCCCCCCTCCTCCCTCCTCCCTCCTCCCTCCTCCCCCTCTCCCCACACTTGATGAATTTCTAAATCAAAATTCTAATCAACAAAAAGTAGCAAAATTATCCTCTGTAGTGAGTGTGGTTGTGCGGTGAACATCGGATGGCTGAGACTATCTCGGGGCGTATACCCTGATGATCTCTTTCATCCGATGCTCACTGCACCACCACATTCATTAAATGGCTGACACAAAGAAGGTTGCTTGTAAATTATCATACCTGGGTTTTATAATCTCTAAACAATGGCTGACACAAAGAAGGTTGCTTGTAGAAATCAACACAATCAAGGATATCACCCTCTTTTGTCTACATGAAGAAAAAAAAAATTTACCAAGAAAGATCAAACTTCCAATGCTCTAACCATGTTTTCTTGTTTTCTTTGTTTCTTTTTGTTCCATATGTTTCTAGGTTTAAGGCACAAGAAAAGAAAACCATCTAGGCTTGCACAGGTCTTCAATGGAGATCTTAAAGTATAGATAACATATCCTAATGGTCTTGAGAGGAGGGACATTCAGTATCTTGAGTTGCCTTTCTAACTCCAAATCCTCTTCAATTTGCTCCACCACCTTTTTTGCTTCCACCCTATGGCTTTTCAAATTTGTAAGATACATAAGAACTAAAAAAACATGTGGTGATACCCATCAAACCCTTTGCCATGGAAACACCAGTGACCACCCCCAAAACAGCCATGGTTGGGAAAAAAGCTTGTTTAGATGCTCATTTCAACGCATAGTGGACTGTTTATGTACACTATTACTATTACAGCTAAGCAATAATGAATTGTAATTAAAAAGATTAACCATAAAAGGAATTGTAATAAATGAGGGTAAGTGGTAAGATATATGAGGTGAACAAAGTTTAGTCTGAGC
The DNA here is from genome assembly GCF_013358625.1 of Macadamia integrifolia. Taxonomy (NCBI): domain Eukaryota; kingdom Viridiplantae; phylum Streptophyta; class Magnoliopsida; order Proteales; family Proteaceae; genus Macadamia; species Macadamia integrifolia. The sequence goes on along the minus strand of NC_056559.1, from coordinate 34,867,235 downwards.
AGGAGTTACTGAAACTGTCGTTACAACACTTTAAAGACATTGTTCAGATCACATTAAAGATTGGATAACAAGTAAAGACAGATCATGTAGGGCAAGCCTTATCCCGTACATATGGTGAATGATAGGGGTGAAATAAGGCCAGATTGGACCAAATTTCTTAAAACCCTAGCCCAATTCTCTAGGTTCCCAAAACTCAACCCATGCCCAACCCAACACTGTTGGGCCCCTGCCTAGGCCCAACCTGCCGGACCCGTACCAACTCAACCCGGCCCTAATTGACCCTCATTGGGCCAGGTTGACCCTAATTGGCCCTAATTTTTGCCAAAGTCGGGCCAACCTTACTTTTTCCAATCGTATTCTAGCATTGAAAAAAAAAAAAAAAAAACCAATAAATTAAATGATCAATACACAATTAAAATTGTGAAGTGCAACACAATAATAAATGTTCAGGACCCTTGACTATAAGACTCAATGACTTAGATTTCATTATTTTAAATATAAGGATAGGAAGACACTGTTAAATTATATTATATTAATCATGGTTATAATCGGGGTTTAAATTAGGGTTGGATTGGCTAGACCTCAACCCATGCCTAGCCCAACCCTAACCCAAGGTTAGTGTTTTTAAACTTTAACCCTCCCTTAAGGTTAGAAATCTTAACCCAAGCTCTATTCGGGCTAAAGACGGGCCAGGGTGGGCTCAAGTCATTAAGGCCAAATTTACACCCTTAGTGAATGACATCTTTCTATCTGTATTTAGAGCTTGGCACTTTCTTTTAAGGGAGAGGGATCTCTACAAGAACGGTATTATACATGCTTTCACAATGATTATTTTTAATTTAAAAATAATAATATAATAATCACATGTGAGAGGGCATATAGTACTCCGTACGGTTAGAGAACCTTTTCCCTTCTTTAATTTCCCGTTGTCTTGCTCTGAAATTTTTTCTTTTAAAATAGGGTTATAAAAGAGTTTTCAAAAATAATTTAAAAGTAACATATCATTTTTTTTGTGGAGATATATAGGGGGGTGTCAATCAGTTGGTTATGTTTGGTTTGGTCTAAGTTGAGTCATTCTCGATGTGGGAATGGTGAAACAAAAACCAAACCAATAATGAAATTTTGATTTCAATTTGATTCTCATTATGATTTGATTAGGTTCTGGTTTGTTTGGCTTTGATTTCTTGTATCGATTTGTAATTGGATTGGTTTCAGTTTTATCTAGGTTTAAGTTTGATTTGATATTCAAATTTATGCAAAATTATGCAGAAAGCTGATTTTCTTTATGAGTTTTTGACTGATTTCGATTTCTTATCAGTTTGATTTTGGTTTCGATCTGAATTTTGAACCAGTTTCAATTTAGTTAATCCTGTAAAACAATTTATAGTTATAAATATTTTTCTGCTGAAATTTAGAGCCAAAAAAAAAAAACTACGGATTCAATTCGATCTGATCCGGACCGATCCGAATTGGGATTGCTTCGGCTGATTTTGATCCTGGCCAATCTTGATTCGGATCAACCCAAGTTAGCCGATCTGATCCGAATTAAACCGCTGGTTGATGCGGCCGCAAATGGGCCAGGCTTACTCTATTGGATTATTATGGGCTAGATAATATTATGTTGAGACTTTGTGGGTCTTTTCCTTGGCCTTTTAAGACTCGGTCCAATGAACTTAAGCCCTCTCTCCAGAAAAATGGTGGGAAGGACAAAAGGGAATCATATCTCCGTGCCTTAAAAGTATGGGTGTCAATTCTAGACCCACACTAGTAGGTCTGATCGAGCCTAACATATTTATGACCCAGCTTAAACCGGTCTACTTAATAAACGTGTCATTTATAAATATGTAGTACACGGTACAGCCACCTAGCCCGATAGATGTCTGACGACCCGACACATTTACAAGACTGACTTGACCAACTCCTTTAAGTCCGACCCCTTTAATACTATTTGCTTTTTTTTAAAATATTTCTTGTAATACTAATTGTATTTTGTTCTAAGGCTATGTGATATGTACAGTTGAAATGGTGGTGATTGTTATCTGAACACTCATCTTTTTCAGTCATAGTTTAATTGATTTGAACTTGCTAAACTTGGGTTGTGTAGGCATAGTTTAATTGATTTGAGTTTTGTGGGTGAAAGATCGAGTATTTTCGTAACTTAGCTGCTTTGCCCATCTTTGGCTTAATCCATTTTAACTATAAGATCTTTCTTTGTTATAACATTTGCCTCATTTTATTGGTATTTCTCTTCGAGCACATTTAAGAGACCAATTTTAAAGAGGACCCTTTTAAAGCCCGTTTAAAGTTAAATAGGTCTATAGTCCGGTTAAGACCCATTTATGGTAGTCCGATTAGAGCCCGAGACCAACCGGCCCAATTATCAAACGTACCATGCCCGCCTTAACTAAGCCCATTTAGCAAAATCGGCACTCACGGTGCAGTCCTAGAGATTGGCCGAGCCCAACTAGGCACGTCCAAGATCGGCCTGGCCCAACTACTTGACATCCCTACCTCAAAGTAAGTTAATAGGTCATTCAAAAGGTTTGAATTAAGGATTACAACAATATCAGGTTGGGTTGGGCATTTGAAATCCCCATCTCAATCTTGAGTCCCCTTAGCTAGGCCTAGGTCCAACCATGCCCTAACTCAGGGCTTGAAAAATCCAATCCTACCCCACCTTTAGGGTTGGGTCAGGTTGGCCCTGATTGGTCCTAACAAAAGGAACGGGAATTGGAGTGTAGTAGGGATGGGCCAGGCCAGGTCAGGTCAGGGAGAGGAAGAAGAAGAAGCTAGGGTTGGGGATGGGCTGGGCAGGGCTCAGCTTGAGGCATCAACTATAGCCTAGCCCAACCTGATCCTGACTTAGGGTCGAAAATTCCCAACTTTGACCCATCCTCAGGACTAGGATATCTCAACCTATGCCATGTTCTGTCTCAGAGTAGGTTTATGCCGATAGGGTCAAACTTGAACCCATAATTTGACTTTCACTATTGTTGAGAATTTAGTTTGACTTCATCAATAAGAGGTGAGATTGTAATAATGACCTAAGAATCCAATCATATGACCACGTCCCTTGTAAAAAACAGAACAATTCGTTTCAAAAAGGTGAAGAAAAACTTTCACCTATTTTTTATTTCTTTCATATTGAAATAAACTTTTAACTAGTTTCACAAAGGTGCTACCACTTGTATTTTCATGTATGAATCCATCAGAAAAGTGATCACTAAAAATAAAGTAATTTCTGTCACAGACACAGAGAGAGAGAGAGAGAGAGAGAGAGAGAGAGAGAGAGAGAGAGAGAGAGAGAGAGAGAGAGAGAGAATCTTTTATTAATTATAAAAATTAAAGGGAAGATTACACATCTCAGTAGAGAAAAACTAGCCGCAAGCGCCACCAGGTCCTCCAAAAAATATAACAGTTTTTAAATCAGGTGATTCATCAGACCGAGTAGTAATGCCATAGCAATTCTTAGAATCCACACGCTCACTCATCTCAAAAGCTTTTATTTTCTTATAGTCCTTATCCAATAACTTTAACCAATCAAAATAACATGCAGATGACTCACTGGGGAAACGACCACTTCCCATTGGAGGGCTTACTCCATTAGAATCAGCTTGTGTAAGTCCTCCCCAAGAAACACTTTTGGCACCATCACCAAAATAACTAAATAATTCTTTTGGCCAATAACCAACATATATATCATTTACTGTCAACAACCAGTGCCCAACCATGGGATCCTGTTAGAAAAAAAAAATAATAATAATAATAATAATAATAATCTAGTTAGTAAATTCTTATGATTAATTTTCGACCCAAAATAACATCTTTGCTTCTGTTTGTTTGAGTTGTTTTTCTGTTGATGACCATGCTGAGAATATAAGATGAAATTAAATAATACCTGATTAATATTGACGTTGATTACATATTGTTTTCCATCAACTGTAGAAACTGGAGATATAGGAACACCTGGAGTCACTAATCTGTCAATTTGTACAAAACCCTTACAGCGAGTGTCGAAGCACCCATCCTGATAATTATGACCCTGTACAGATTAAAATATTTGTGATTCAATTAGGTAAATATATAATAATAATAATAATAACAAAATTGGGGGAGGAGGTGGACGAAGGAGAGGATTGCTAATCATAAATGGTTGATGACATTTTCTCGTCATCACTTATAAATTGCTAGAGAAGATCACAGATAATATATGAAAAAGTTCCTAGTTTTCATAGTTTCTATTGCAAGCAAAGCCATGCATGATCTTTCAAACTGTCGTCTTAAAGTTGAAAGGGTCAAAAAGATCTCTACTAAGCAATGGGTGCAAAATAAATAGTTGATTTCGACCATGTAGCAAGGAAGCATGAATTGGTACCTTTCATATAATATGTCACCAACCCTAGAACTCATGTTTAATTTCACATAAATTGGAGAACCTAAGGATTTGAAACATACCGTCCAAAATGTAAAAAGTCGAGTATTAT
>NC_056559.1:34847300-34862674 GCF_013358625.1 Macadamia integrifolia | reverse complement strand
TTTTTTTTTTTTTTTTAATCTAGATTGTTGTATACATACCGTCCATCCAACCATTATATAATTAGGGGTTTCATTTGGACCACCATTAATCCAAATTTGACCAGTTGTAAACTGCGAATCCGATACAGTTGGATTGTATACATTGATGCTTGCAGAAGCTCCACGAATTGGTCCATTTGTTAGTTCCATATTGACATCTGCAATCTGAATAATCAATCATTTCTTGTTGTTAGTATAATGTTTAACAATAAAAAAAAAAAATAATGGAATTTAACATATCTATTATTTATAATTTGGGGATTGCTTACATATTGTCCTGAGAAGTGCCTATTGATTCGCCTGACATTAGTAATGAATTCTATTGAAAAAGCTCTAGCTCGTAAAAGATCTTCTTTTGAAGTCCTTCGAATGGGAATTGTTCCTTTGGGACATTTCTTGTGCTTAAAAATAATTTGCATAGGTTCAGTTGCTGATGAAGTCTTATTTGTGTCTCTTTTAGGGAAAAAAGTAGGTTTCATCTGCATGGAAGATGTAGAATTATTAGTCAAAATTTCAGTCATCCAATTAACAAGTGGTACAATGATTAAAGACTAGCTCAAGGGTAGTATATTTATAATGGCATACCTGGATTTTGTGATCTCTAAGTAATGGATGACTCAAAGAAGGTTGCTTGTAGAAATCAATACAATCAAGGTCATCACCCTCTTTTGTCTGCAAGAGGAAAAAATAAATAACCACGAAAGATCACAATTCCAATACTTTAACCATATCTTCTTGTTTTCCTTATTTCTTTTATGTTCCGTTTGTTTATAGGTTTAAGGCACAATCAAAGATATCACCCTCTTTGTTTTTTTTTAAGATTGAGTAATGTAAACATTGGTGAGAATTCAATGCTTTGAAAATCTTAGTATTTCTCCGCAAGGTTTATCCACAGAGGGTGAGTCAAGGCCTAAGATGAAGTCAAAAGGTGTGGTCGATGGACAACAGATGAATATTCCTGTATTACCCCTTGTTGGTCCAAGGGATGGAGGAGACTAGGTTAGCCGAAAGATGGTTACTGTTCAAGGACGCAAGGTGATCTTGCTTTTTCAAGGTAAGAAGGGGTAGAGAAAATGCCTCGAGCCAATGTCCGAGTACCAGACGCTACGGCACTGAAGTAACCATGCCATCCTTTTGTAATATCAAAAGATCTTCAATACAAAATTTTCAGTTGCTTCCTTCTCTCACTCTCCCCTCAATCCCTACACTTTTGTGTGTGTGTGTGTGTGAAAACCATCCAAACTTGCACAGGTCTTCAATGGAGATCTAAAAGTATAGATTACATACTCTAATGGTCTTGAGAGGAGGCACATTCAGAATCTTGAGTTCCCTTTCCAACTCCAAATCCTCTTCAATTTGCTCCACCACTTTCTTTGCTTCCACTCCATGGCTTGTCAAATTCATAAGATACATAACAACCAAAAACAATGTGATGATACCCATCAAACCCTTTGCCATCGAGATACCAGTAACCAACCCCAAAGCAGCCATGGTCAATTGGGAAAAAAGCTTGTTTACATGCTCAATTCAACACATAGTAGCCTGCTTATATACCCAAGCAATAATGGATTGTAATTAATGAGATTTACCCAAATAAAAAATAAAAAAAGAATTGTTATTAATGAGGTTAAACCCATGAACTGACTTTTCTTGTTAGCAAAGCAAGTCCAATAGCCAATTAACTTTAAGACAGAAGGCCTATTCATGCAAGATCATAACGCTAGACTGAGACCTTCAAAGTAGGAAGTAGTGAAACTGCCGTTACAACACTTTAATGGCACCATTCAGACCATCCTAAAGATTGGACAACTAGTAAAGATAGGGGAAGCCCATATATGCTGGCCCAGTACAGCACAATGGAAGCCTAATTGTGAATTAGTCAGTGAGGGTTAACCCATCTATATGTCTCTCTGTTTGGCCCATATATGGTGGCCCTGTTCCTTGGGGACATTTATTGGGCTTAAAAATAACTATCAGAGGCTCAGTTGCTAACGAAGTTTTATTTGTCACTCTGTTGGGGAGAAAAGTAGGTTTCATCTGCAAGGAAGATATAGTATTATCAATTAAAATTTCAGTCTCCTCCTCCCCCTCCTTTCCTTTTTGGTAAGTGTTAAATTGAAATCAGTCTACAAGAAGTAGTAGAACGGTTAAAGCTTAGTCAATTTCATCAAAATTATAAATACATCAAACAACAACAGCAACAACAAACGTAGCCTTCCCAACTTAATGGGGTTAGATGCATGGATCCGAGCAAGGACAAAGTAGGAAAAATAAAAGTGAAAAGAAAGAAAAATAGAAAATAGAAAATAAATAGAAACTCAGTTAAATGGGGTTCGTTACATGGATCCTTGCCCTCCGATTTGCTCTATTCTAGGTCCTACTTGATTTGAATGGTATAATATGATGGCAAGGGTAAATTTCTATTTGAATAGTTCTATTACATATTACTTTTTTTTTTTTTTAATATTTTACTTCCCTCCATTTCAGGATAAAGTATAAGCAAAGTTTTATAATTAAAATGTGCCCATGGCACTGATTTCTTATGGGAAGAAGGTGAAAGTAAAATTTAAAAAAAAAAAGGGGGGGGAATATTACCACACTGCACGTGTGCAATTTTCCACTAACATGAATTTTTAAATTATTTTTCTCACGTACTTTAAAAAATGGACTTCACATGAATGATATATTTTTCAAAACATCTATTGGTGCGGCATGCAAGGGTAGGGTATGCATATTTTTTGTTGTGTGTGTATGTATAAATAAAAGAGAATGGCGGATTTTGTGATGTCCAAGTAATAGATGATTCAAAGCAGCTTGCTTGTAGAAATCGACACAATCAAGGATGTCACCCTTTTTTGCCTGCAAGAACAAAAGTAAATAACCAAGAGAAGGATCAAACTTCCACTGCTCTAACCATGTTTGATCTCTCTCTCTCTCTCTCTCTCTCTCTCTCTCTCTCTCTCTCTCTCCCCTCAGGCTTGCACAGGTCTTCAATGGAGATCTAGAAGTACAGATAACATACTTTAATGGTCTTGACAGGAGGCACATTCAGAATCTTGAGTTGCCTCTCCAGTTCCAAATCGTCTCCAATTTGCTCCACCTTCTGTTTTTGCTTCCACCCCATGGATTTTCGAATCTGCAAGATTTGTAACTATGGGATTAGGGGAAAAAAAAAACTTATGGGACTCTATTATGGAAGTAAATAATCTTACATTTATTGCTACTGCACTCTCCATTTTATTTTCTACTTCCTACTGCTTTTTTATTTATGATCTACATAAAAACATCTTAAAAAGTGCTCACCTAGAATAGAAAACGCCTAGAAGCATTCTTAGTGCAAAAATACTCTCACAAAAGGATGGCTGCTGGTGCAGTTGAAATGACCAAGTGCTAGCTCCCAAGAGGTCTCAGTTTCAAGCCTCTTGTTCCCAATCTAGTCCCTCCCTCTTTATATCCATTAGTAGGGGTAGTAGCTGTGTCAATTTAAAGCCAGCACCAATAGGCCCAATCGAGCTTGACACGTTTATGGTTCGACTGGCCTCTCGATCTACCCGGCCTGTTTATAAGCCCAACTCAGATCGACATGTTTAGCTCAACCGTTTATATAGGTATTTTGATTTTTTTTAGGATAGAATAGGGTATATACTATATATTGATATTTTAATCAATTATTGATTATAATTAAGTGTAATATATTTTCAAAATTATTGATGATTTAACAAAATAAATTAAATTATCCTAAATCTAAGAAAAGTAAAGATCGTTTAATTTAAGGCTTTATCGATACATTACCCTGTTTAAAGCCCGATTAAGAGAAGCCCAATAAAAGTCCATAATCCAATCGAGCCCGACACGACACCTACTGAGACTGATTCATTCCTTAAATAGATAAGTCATGGTCCGAGGACATAGGCCAGACCAAATAAGAAGAAGAAAAAAAAAACCCTACCTACTGGTATAGAAAACGCCTAAGATCACAAAATGATCATGTTATCCATGTCCAATATGCTGAAGATGCTTATACATATACTCTCATTGATCAAGTGTTTTGTAATTAAACAAGGCAGGATCCTTTTGCCCTAAAATTAAAAAACACTCTCGTGAAGCAAATTGAAGTGTTACCACACGGCTGCACATGTGAGAGAGGGAAGGATAGGAAGTGCAAAAATAGTTTGAACTTTTCTCACTTAACAACATGGATTAGATAGATATATTTTGTTAAGAGAGTTTAGGTGACAGATATGGATTTCTTTATAATAAAAAATAAATAGATATAAATATTATTAGAAGTTGTATATAGAAAGGAGAATGAATCCAAGAAAGATGACAAAACCTAGGATCCACAGTACAGATTGATCAGTCAGGTGTTATGGCTCATGTGTGGATGGATTATAAGGGCAGAAGCACCACTGAGCATCTCACTCCTGCGAGAAGTGAGAATCACTCAATGTACTATTTCTTCCTTTTACGTTATCCATGAACCGACAGTATAGTGCTTTGCACGTGAGAGAGAGAGAAGAAAGAGATTGGTTTTAAAGAAAATAAAAATTATTCTGCCGACACATGGTCAGGGTGTGAATATCCTGATGAGACTTGAAAGCTTTTTTTATGGTGGTGGTGGTGGTCCGTGGTGGTCCATGGTGGTGGTGGGTGGGTTTCCTGTATTTCTATAAATTATTCAGTGCCAAATAGAACAAACCAGAAATTTTTTTTTATGTTTCAGGCTTTGGGCTTCTTCCAGTTATTAAATCACATTAGGTATCCTTTGTTAAGAACCAATCTTAGTTTAGAAAAACCTAATTATATTGCATGCATGGTACTTTTGGGGGTAGAGACTATAGAGAGAGAGAGAGAGGACAAAAAAAAAAAAAAAAAAAAAAACGAATGCAGCCCATGAAGTAGGTTTGCCTTTCCTTTGTGGACTAATCGAGAACCTGCCCCAAGTCAGTATTAAATTTGAGATTTTTTTTTTTTTTTTTTTGGGGATTGGGGGGCTAAAGGTAATAAATTGGGATTGACTTTTTTCCGCCCATCATTTAAGTTGATCCATAGTTATCTAGGCAAGCGACATCTGTCTAGGCTAAGATCCAACGCTTTGAAAAGAGGTACAATGAACTAGGCATTGAAAGAGACATGAAAAGCGACGTGTCAAGCACCGTTGGATCCTCGCCTGGATATGTGGTGCTCGTCAAAGTAGCTATGGGAAAGACCTGGGTGATGGGTGCTCAGGAGAGGATCCGGATCTAATAAATTGAGATTGAAGAAACTGATTAAGTTGAAAGTAATGTGGATTAATTGCAACCCTAACTGGAGATATTTATTTATTTATTTTGGTGGGGGAAGGCATTGGGTGTTTAATAAGGCAGATGTTTGTAAAAGTCACAAGATAAATCTGAATTCTCTACTTTCATGGTTTTTGTTATCATGGGAAAATGATTTATGTGGGAGTAGTGTAGCCTATGTCTAAACACATGGGGGTGAAATAATCGGCTCATTCTATGAAGGGAAAATGACGCATCTATTGTTGCTTCCTCATGCATTCTATATTGGTCTTTGTACATATGGAAACACTTCCCCTTAAATCTTACTCTCTCATGATTGAAAAAATACGTAGTATATCTACATTGACATGCACCCTATGCGTATCGATACAAGGAAATATTTGAATGAAGGAAAAATGTTCTTGAAGGAAAAATGTTCTTCAAGTTGCCAAGGGAGGGTAACATACCCATACTCTTTTATTCATATATGAAATGACTCCCCTCAATATACAAAACCATTCCGTGAGAAATCACTACCAAGTTGTGCGGCCCATGCACCCAGACCCTGGGAGGGAATTAAAATAACCTTCGCCTCCCCATGAGCCTCCCACCCTTGTTGGATGCATATGTGTATGCTCTCATTTGTGCACTAATTAAGCGACTTGACAACCTTTTTTCCTTCCTCTGCATAACATAAATATTGTATAATCTATATGGGAAAAGGACAGGTATGCTAGCTTAATACCCAGGTATCAAGTATGCTAGTGTATATTGACCTTTAGATTAGATAGATTAGATCTAAACCATTAACTAGGTATAGTGTGTATGTCGCTATGATACTCCTTGCAACTCCTTTCCTTCCCATCCTCCCGTCTCCTTCCCTTCTTCTTCATCTCCATCAGAGATGTGCGAGCTCCCTTCCCTCCTCCACCTCCACCTCCACCTCTGGCTCCAATTCTCTCTCCTGCTTTCCTCCTCCATCGGCTTCCGGCATCTACCTCAACCCACCTATGTCCTTTTCCTTTTTTTTATAAAAGACCCTTACAGATTAGGGCAGTGGCAAGGGCAACGGCCAACTGCACCAGTGCAAGGCCTGCGCAACCATTGAGCCTTCCATCCATGTTGATATACCTATGTGCTCTCATTGCCCCAAGCTATAGATAGAATCTCTCAAAGGAGCTTTCATCTTCTTAAAAACATCCGATTTAAATGTTCGAAACTTGAGAAATAAAAAGAAAAAGAAAAAGCCGAGTTACGTTTGTTCCATCTTTGTCGGAATCGACTCTCAACCACCAATGAATGGAATTTTTTTTGCGATTGTCACAAAAACCAATACTTATCATAAGAAACCATTGACCTGAGAGGTAAGAGAAAAAGAGAGATTCTTTTTTTTTCTTAAACATTACAAAGCTCTCAGAGTAGAACTCGGAAACCAGCTCTCCGGCTCTACCACTCTCACAGAGGAAATGCCATCTGCTGCCACTCTCATCTACTTCTCTACAACAACTATTCCCTGCGAATGGTAGAGATCTCTCACTACTCTAGATCTGCACCTGCCTTTCTTCGGTGAAACCCCTCCTTCCAGTCATATAAACAAAAAAATCCCAAAAAGTAATCAAAGAAATTGGAAGAGGGAGATCCTCACATAATCAAATTAGAAAGAAATCAAGGTCTTCCCTGCAGAGGATTGAAAGGGTATTTCATTACCTACACAGAATGAAAAAAAAAAAAGCGTCTCTCGATTTGGGAAGGAAGGAGAACCGCAACGCAACTGCTGTTGTTCTCTTTGTCTAGAGATCCCACCGGAGTTTGTTTTCTCCGACTGGATCTGATAACAGTTCCTATTGAGAGTTCGCTTTCTCCGGTTGGATCTGGTAAAAAGAATGGATTTTTTGACGACTCAAAGAGAGAAGAGAGAGAAAGAGGGAGAAGAAAGGTGTAGTGACAATGGATTGAAAATTTGTATATCTTCTCTCCATCCAACGATTTAATTCAAGTTGATCAAATCCTACGGTCAAAATTTCGCTAACAGTCCTAATTCCTAAGTACTACGCTAGCATACCGATCCTTCTCCCCAATCTATATGCCTCTCTCAGATACCGTGGTATGCACTTTCATCAGTCCCATACTGATTTGGGAAGGAAGGAGAACCGCAACGCAACTGTTGTTGTTCTCTTTGTCTGGAGATCCCACCGGAGTTTGTTTTCTCCGACTGGATCTGATAACAGTTCCTATCGAGAGTTCGCTTTCTCCGGTTGGATCTGGTAAAAAGAATGGATTTTTTGACGACTCAGAGAGAGAAGAGAGAGAAAGAGGGAGAAGAAAGGTGTAGCGACAATGGATTGAAAATTTGTATATCTTATCTCCATCCAACGATTTAATTCAAGTTGATTAAATCCTACGGTCAAAATTTCGCTAATAGTCCTAATTCCTAAGTACTACGCTAGCATACCGATCCTTCTCCCAATCTATATACCTCTCTCAGATAAAATGCTATGCACTTTCATCAGTCCCATACTAGTGTAGAGCCACACAATTTCGAAACAGTCCCCCTCCCAATCTGAAAATATCTGTTGTCCTATTTTACTCTTGCCTAATCAATTCCAACAAATTGGGATCAATTTTTTTGGCCAAATATGGCCGTTATAAAGAATTGCCGGACCGATCTAGATCCCAATTTCGGGTCAAAGAGATGAATCATGCCTTTTCCAAATTTAAAAACCTTTGTTGGTGACAACTGGAATACTTTGTACTTATTAGAGGTTGGGGCCCACTCATCAAAGTTGCTTTTCACTAACTGCTCTCACTTCCTTCCCTCATTTTTTGCCCTTTTAGGTTTGCCCTTTTTCTCATAGAGTTGCCCTTTTAGGTGGTGCGGTAAAGAAAGCAGTAGCAGTCCAGCTGTTTCCAGTTGGGTGGTAGGTCCCACTGTCCTACCCAACTTCTTTTTTGCTCTGTCTTTCAAGCCCATTTCATTGGTTGGTCCACCCGGTCCCAGCTCGGAATGGCCATTTTAATTCCTGTCTCTGTGGCCCAGAGTACTACCAGTCACCGACACACTCCACGTGCAGGCTTAACCCCCGTGTCTTCACTCCTGGACCATCCGGTCTACAACAGTACAATCTACCGCTACCAGTTTTTAAATCTCCAACTGTTTTAAAATATATGCCACGTGCAATCCTATCCTCCTGCCACTTGGCAAAAAAATATAACCCTTGCCATTTGGAAGGTATTACCACTTGGCAAAAAAATATCATCCTTAACTTAAGCTGATCATAAGCTTTTAAGTTGTTATAGTCAATTTGTATATGAAATCATTCAAAATCTTAAAATTGACAAAAATTAGGTAAAGTGGGTTGTTTACTATCGTTCATTGATTCTATGGAAACGCTACTTATCGTACGGGGCTTGTTTTGGGAGGCTATGATCACTACCATGGAGTATCCTTTTTTCTTTACCAAAAGAAAATATATATACATAAATTTATCATTAATAATAAATTTGGTGTTTTGATACAATATTAAAGTTATTGAGAATATGGATTTAGTAGTCCTTACTTGGATTTATATCGATATCTATAGATACAGGTCAACCAAAACAATCTATATTAAGTCAATTCTAGGTCAAAAAACCATTTTTTTACCTAAAATCTTCATATTTAGTTGATTCTTTTTATTTTAAAAAATATTTAGTTGATTCACCAATATTGTATGGATCTCATATTGATATCGGGCAAGATCGATATTGATAGCTATCATCCAAAACAATTAATACAATACAAATATTGATGGAAATATATACCTAAATCCATGATTATAAGATATAGAGCTATAGTCTCATATTGTCTTATTTAAGTCTCTAGTACATTTGCATACATGTGATGACTTATCTCTACCTAATCAAGATTTTAAAACTGATAATTGATGATGGAAGCAGTTAGTACCAATTCAAATCCGAACCGACTTGAATCAAGCCAAAAAAAAAAAAAACACTATAATCAACATATTCAAAGAATATTCTAACAATTCTGGCATTTTTTTTTTCTAGAAATCAACCGTATCAATTCGTCAAAAGTTGGGATCAGTAATGTTCAATTCCAATTTCTGTTCTAATTTGCTGATTTTTGAAACCCTGCACCTAATGCTTTAGGGCTTATCATTGAGAGTTCAAAATGATATTTTGATGCTAATTTTATTCAATGGAAGTATATTTAATTGAAAAAATATAATAAAAGGAAAAAAAAAATACTACTTAGTCACATGACCCATGCATCGATGTGGAGAGTTCAAATCCTCTACATTATGCAGTAAAACGTAGGAAAAATTCAATAGTTGAAAGAACTCTGGCGTACACCCAATATGTTGGATTGTCACTATTGCTCGTTACCTAGGTTGAAATCATCTGCAATTCCGATTTTATACAATTCTGTGAAATACTACATTTGGGGGGTGACACGTGTATTTATACCAATACAATGGTCCAGATCTGGTACAACTAATAAAACCTTAAATCAGTGAAGAGGTATTTAAATCAGATATGGACCATTGCATTGATATCAATACATGTATCATCCCCTAAAAATGATATTTCATGAAATTATACAAAATCAAAATTACAGACGATTTTTTTCCCCCGTTACCTCACCATTCAAGATTTTTATGCCAATATCGAAGTCTCCACAATGATCACACTTCCTGATCACACGATTGGGAAGTTTTATATTTTTTTACTCTAAATTGTTGCTTTTTCTTTAAGTTTGGTCTCAATGATTGTAATCCATATATAATTTTCCCTTTAAACCCAAAAATAAATAAATATATATATATATATATTTAGGTAGAAGCAATGATTGTTTGTTCACGTTTTATGTTTTTCAATGCCACGTGTATTGATCTGTAGACACGTTTCTCTGTAGTTTTTGTTTACCTTTACGAGGCTTTTCTAACTAATAATGACATGACGCGTGGATCCCATTCCAGAGTATTCATCATTGAACTACTCAACTAGGTTCATTCCGTGTATGGGGCACCTCAAAAGGTTGATGACAGCCAAGAGCCAGACCCCACAATAATTATTTGAAGGGGGCTATCGTGACAAAGGCACCTCTCCCTCTGGCCACTAAGATTCCACACCAATAACTAATGCTTGATTAAAAGCTTAGTAATAAAAGTGATGATTAATTAAAAGGTTAAGATTACTTTAGTAACACCAAAGAGTGGATTTGTGGCCGCTTTACACCCCTTTACACTCATCTACATGATTTGTGCTACTTGCCTGCTTCAGAATCTTATTCTATTGTTGCAAATTGGCTTAACCCACGTGTTATTAATCTTTTTTATTTTTTTTATTCAAAAGATTACCATGATTTATTATTTAAGACTCCGTCTTAAAATACTTTTTCCATGAGGGCAAGGAACAAAGAGGAAAAAAGAGCGTCTAGATACATGTCTTAAAGAGCTCTTAACCACCCGACGTTAACTATACCAATGTAATGGGAGTGATTATTCTTTACAGTGATCTAGTGAGTATCAGATCGCTGAAAACATCTGAGCATATGTCCTGAGATCCTCTCAGTCATCGATACTCACTGTAGAGGATTTTTCTGCATACAATGGCAACAAAGATTTTCACACAAAAAAAATATAAAAATGACAAAATCACGAAACCACCATACAAGAGAAAGACAAATTCAAAGCAAGTTCTCACGGCAAGATATCAAAATCTTTATTTTCTACTATTTCTTCTCTCCCTCACAATTCCCCATGGTCACTTCGGTTGAATGGTTCTTGCGGAACACTTAAGTATTATAAAAGGTATTTTATGTCAATAAATGGAACAAATGTTAATGTTAAATATTATAATAAAAAAAGTGATTCAGTGCGTAAGGTTAACGTTATTGCAGGATCATATGAGTTAGAAATTAACGTAATAAAAAAAAAAAAAAAAAAAAAAAAAAAAAAAAAAGAAAAGAAGAAGAAGAAGAAGAAGAAGAAGAAGAAGAGGAGAGAGAATAACACGCAGACATAGAATACATAGATTTATATAGTTCACTTAAGATAGGTTATGTTCACGGCTAAGCAACTACTAAAGCTTTTAGTGTTTTCATGAAGAAATTAGAAAACCTTAATCTCTTACACATACATGTGAGATAACCTCCTATATATAGCGTCTTGTGCATTACATAAATAAATCCTATCTCCCAGAGTAAAAATTACCCCCAATAAATGACTCCAAAAAAAAAAATATTTGGCTCTGTGGGCTCCACCACCCTACACCCCTTGAGCAAGGGGTTGCATGCCTCTTTGCAACCCCCACGGCTTGTTATCGTCTTTTTCAGGGAAACAATACTTGGTAGATTAAATTGAAATTAGGCTTAACCACAACAATATGTACAACATGTACAAACATATGTATGAGACTATGATCACGATTCTAAATATAGGATTTAGTTGATCCCAATTCCTGTCTATATGGAGTTGTTGATTCGTGTTGGATTTCTAGACTTTAGGTTAGTTATATCCAATTCTCAATTGATTACAATGGATTTCGGTTGACCCTATTGTCGATTCCGCGTATTTCTTTTTTCTAAGAGGTAAAAATTGTTATCGAAGACCAATTTTTTTTCCCCCAAGACCCACATAGGGGTGCCATACTTATTACTAACTACTAAACTACACTTATTTTTTTTAAAAATGTGGGATTATGGAGATAAGAGCATCTAAACAGCGAACTTCCTTGAACTTATGTGAGCCTCACTGCTAGTTGTCTACCATCGAGCAAAAAGTTTATCCAGACCGATTGAAGAGAATGAAGTTCAATTGTATATTATTAGAAATACAAATAAAATAATATAGACAAAGTTTTCCTTCATGAGGTGGTGAAATTCACCACTCCATCCTAGGGTCCGTAAACTCCTATAGATTAAAAGACCATCATGTTACCTCTAGATGCATTTAATCCTTTCACCATAGGTGGAGGGAAATAGGCATGTTATATTTGAGACCTTAAAATTTGACATCTCCTCAATATAGAGGTTCCTAAAATATATATATATATATATATATATACACACACATAGGTGTAGGGAAATAGGCATGTTATATTTGAGACCTTAAAATTTTGACATCTCCTCAATCTAGAGGTTCCTATATATATATATATATATATACTAGTAAACTTGCATGTGCAAATGCACATTTGGTCAAATATTTAGATATAAAATTCAAATTTTTTTAGAGTTGTTACATTCAAGTGTTAGTTTTATTATTTAAAAACATATATTGCTCCTCAAGGATTAAAGTTGAGGTAGTAATAATACCAACCTTGCTTGTAGGAGCAGAAGGTGAAAGAAGAGGCAATAAAGAGAGATGGAGAATGTGGTGTGGTGTTGGTGGGGATCCAACAAAGAAATTGAGAAGATACTTGTGCAGCAGCCTCATTGAGTGACAGAAAAACATGAAATCACATGGCATTTCCTAATAATCTCAATGGGTAGAATAAGATTGAGAGAGGGAATTTGAAATTGTAATATCTAAATAATTATTAATTAATAAAGGAGAATCTAGATGGGAGTTCTGTCTATAGGATTATGTAATTCATGGTCTATTCTTCGGCAAGAACTTCCCGTAAGGTTGGAGCCTAGAGGAGTTCGAAAGAATAGTTGATCGGTTATGAATTTCCATGTAGACACTAAAGTATATAGATTCTAACTGTCCTTTGATCCAAGACAAAGGGTTCTATACAAGTTGAGGATTGGATATGTTTTGCTGCCATTGAAGGAGTTGAAGAGGTTGATCTAGACTTCTCTCTAAGGAGGAACTTGAACTTAATAAGGTTCCTGATTTTCTCTTGGATTGCGATAAATGTACGTTCTTACATTAACTTTGTACGTTTAGACTCTTGCTTTCAACTTTCAATGGTTTGTGCCTACATACTCACCTGCCTATCTCTTAGATTGGTTGATGCCCTTAAGACATAATCCAATATGCGTCTTAGACATGTTTGCTTCTAGAGAACATAGTTAGGTTTTATAGTCCAGATTGTTACAATCCATTTTGGAATTATGTCCCTATTCTTCATTCACTGCATTTCTCCTCAAATTCTCAAGTCTAAAAGATGCACTGCTTGATTTCTCAGATTCAATACCTAAAGGGATTGATGAGACTTTATACATGAAAAAAAAAAAATCTTTCAATTTATTTATGTACAATAAGAGAATGAGCTGATGTGCTTCTTTCCATCTAGCACTTGTGGGAAGATACCAACAGATCATTCAAAAATAAAAAGTATATAAAATTAATGTTTTGACTCTAAACTAAAAAAAATCAAGAATCCAACTAATAATATTTTCATCAAGTTGAGTCAGAGGCATGCTCCTAAGTTGCTAGTATCTCTTCGCAAATCAAGATTCCACTATATGCAGTACAAATTATCATATGATCTCCATATCTAATTGAATATTTTGGACTATCCCCATCGGAGCTTTCAAGATAGGAGTTGTCAACCAAATTTAGGTAAGCATTTGCTTCCCATTTTTAAGTAATCTAAAAATAAAAATTAAGTAATGAATAAGAAAATGAGACAATTCTTGACTTCAAAATACATAATGGGAAGGTCTATTGGAGAAATTTAGAGATTCATTTTGTTTTACCAGTATAGAAACTTATTGCATTGAAAACTTGACATAAACAAGCGTGAAATTTTTGTCAATTATGTAGGACCTTATCATATTTCTTCATGATCTTTGAGAATGCTAAGAGTTTCAAAAATCTGATTAATGCAATTATTAAAAACATCGATAACCTGCTACCAGAAATATATATTACCACTAACATAATAATTCTTTGTCCATTTCTCAATTCATCAGGGGATCTCAGAATAAGAAAAAACCAAATCTTGTTACTCCTCTATCCAAATCTTCAAATACAAGAAACACGAAGTTCCTCCCTACATCCAGGAAAATACAAAAATTAGAGATGAAAATACATAAATACTTGTAAATTGGAATCGTAAGAAAAAATAGTCACACCAACTACATTCAGTAACAAGGGCTTTCTTCATAGTCAATCTATTTTCATGAACGGGAAGAACCTGAGAGACTGAGACCATAATGTTCAATCCAACTAAAATTTCCACAGCAAATGAACCAGAAGCAGTAAAATCTGGTTTCTAAGGGAATATCTCAATCCAGAAATGCTTCAACTATGAATCAATCTGAAAATACAGGCTTCTACATAGTAGAGAAAAAACATGCAAGTACGCAATAATCAAAGAAGAAAGTAAGAAAACAGTTTCTTTGTGGTTTTCGATGCTTTTTCAAAAACACTAAAAGAAAGAAAAAACGGAAGAATAAGCATTAAAGCTCTGGTTCCACCATGAAGAACAAAACCAGATTCTAAAAAAGAAACCCAAAAATACCAAAAAAAAAAAGGAAAAACGGTATTTATAGGAGAAGAGTGAGAGAGATTATGAAGCTAAAAACTGGTGATTTTGTTGAAAACCTAATACTTAATAATTATAATTAATTATTACTCCCCTTTCTCCTCCATATTTAGGGAAAGAGGGAGAAAGAGTTATAGAGAGTTTATTATTAATTTTGATCATCTTCCATTTTGAGGGGTGAGAAGTTAAGTGAGTTTTTTTTTTTAAATAATTATAGAGATTTAAATATAGAGAGAGAGAGAGATTGATTTAAGGAGGAGTAATAGCAAGAATTACTTTCCCCTTTCATTATTATGTTTTTCATCTTCCATATTGAGAGGTTTTTAGTCATTTAGAATTTTTCTAATTGTAGAGATTTAATAATGACTAGAGAGAGAGAGAGAGAGAGATTTAAAGACGAGTAATAATAATAATTATTTCCCCCTTTCTCCTCCATGTTTAGAGAGAGAGAGAGAGAATTATAGTGAATTTATTATTATTATTATTATTATTATTATTATTAATTATGAATAATTATAAAGAGTTTTACTTCTATTTTCTCCTCCACATTTAGGGAGAGAGAATTATATAATTATTATTTGTTTCATTTTCCATTTTGAGGGGTGAAAAGATGAGTTTTTTTTTTTTTTTTTT
>NC_056559.1:34811487-34845414 GCF_013358625.1 Macadamia integrifolia | reverse complement strand
ATAAGCTTTTGCGTTTGATACTTTAATATTATTGTTACACCAATTCCTACTTATAGGAACATATATAGAAGAATTTAACAAAAGGAATGGATTGGTTCAATGTCCTCTTAAAATGGCTCCTTCGGGTGACACTTCTCTCCTTGCTTGTTCATACTTGCAGTTTACGAGTGGATTAAAGACTGCTTAATAGTTTAATTGTTGCTTAGAACTCATGTTGTTCCTCTTTCAATTGTACTATGGTTATAAGATCCCTCCCTTTTGAGTTTGGCCACTCCACTGCTTGGTGGAAATTTGGAATCAAAGCGCTTCTTCTTTATGATTACTACTCTTACGGTTCCTTTTATTACTTTGGCCCCAGCCTTCAATGTGGGTCTTGCACAAATAAATAAATAAATAAATATATATATATATATATATATATAAAGAAAGGATGGGTTTCCAGGAATAGTAGAATGGCATTTTGGATCTCTAACATATAAGAGAAATCTGATAACCTAAGATTTGTAGGTTCATGGTGAACCTTTCACCCTGGCGAAAGAAAAATCTTGCTTATTCTATGGTTAGTTCTAGAAGTATTAATCTTGGGACCAAATTTCCCTTCACCAACAGTGAAGAGAGTACTATTTAAACCATGACATTTCGCCTTTCCATTGGATTAGGAAAATGTGTTTTTAATTTCATACAATAGGAGGCGGAAGAAAATGATGATCAAAGTCATCCCTGAGACAAATCATAAGATCACATCATGATGAATGAATATTAAAATTTTCTCCTTAATTTTATGTTGTAGATTCTCAAGTACTTTATATTTCTTTTAGTGTCAAACTTAGCTTTCCTTGCACCCAAAGGACCTGGATCATCAATATGAGGATGGTAGTATATCAACATCTCAACTAACAAGTGTTAAATTTCAAATCCATGCAGTTGTCTGCCACGTGTTAATTTTCAAAATCCACACACACACACGAATAATAGAGAAGAGACAAAATTTCACCCTCAAGTTGTGTTAACATCATTGGATGTGACTTACATATTACAGTGACTTCAACTAAATAAATTACGAAAAATGAAACTGATTCTAATTTCTCAATGGGAAATCCGTTCAGCTATACCAACTTATATGCACCATCTGGTATTGTTCGTTGACACTTGGTCATAGTTAGTAAATTCAGATTTGAAAATTATTTGGGCGGAGAATTATTCAGAATAATTCGGTTGATTAATTTAAGGATTCGGTCAAAAAACGCTTATTGGGTTTTTTTTTTTTTAAATACTGTTTAAGTGGACCGAATAATTCGGTTTAATTCGGATTCAATCCGAATTATTCGCGTTTTATATTCACTTTTGAAAAAATAGCGAATTTTATCGAATTTTATTTTTAATTCGGATTCGGTCAGAATTTTTGATAAAATTCGGAAAAATTTGGTTCGGCCGAATTGATAACACTGCACTTGGTTAAAATAATATATTATCTATGTCATTATTTAATCATGTATTAATTTTTAATTCAATTTAAATTAATAGAATAATAGATATAATATTTTGAAAAATATTTAAAAAACCAATTGCATTTGACAATTTGAAGAATAAGAAAGCAAAAAAAAAAAAAAACACTATAAATGATAGACCATAGAGTTGAAAAAGACTACTAAATTTGACATTAAGATTATATGTGGAACTATTCATAGATACAAGTATGCAACGCCTAGAAATTTATAATGATTAAAATTCTAGGATCATGAAAATGTAGTGTAAAAGAATCATGCCAATGTGACCTCAGCAAGATCCAATTCTAACATAGTTTTTTTTTTTATGAAACAATTATGACATAGTCAGGAATGCTTTGGTTGCGGCAGGCTCACATCCTTTCAAATTGAACAGATAAACATTCATGAATAATTCATGTCTACTTACTTGGTAAGTCATTTCATCCTATCACTCATAATTCACAAAATCTCACCTATTCTAGTAGGATTGGATTTTGAAAGGTAAGATGAGGTATGTGGGGATTATAATTTTTATCTTGTTTTCCATGTTTTACCATCATTCATTTTTTCTATTGTTTGACTACAATACACGATGACGACGAGGATGCGGGAGCCAGTCAGTCTAATTATTAATACTTGTCCATTATTGTCGAAGTTTCAAAATACCTTTCATCGATCAAATCATAGGGGTCAAATACTAATGGATTATGAAATGCTCTCTTCATCCATATTTGGAATATCCTTCATCGATGGAATAAAAGGTCAAACCATATGGGCAAAGATTTATGACCAATTGAATCATACGAACAAGCAATGAACATAAAATTTCTTACAAAAAGCAGTGGAATTTTTATTTTTAATGTGAATTATTATTTATCACAAGAGTTTGTTATTGTTCCAAAAGGCGCAATTCATGTACCAGTGTCATGAGGCAAAATAAAGAGGCCGAAAACCAGTTCAAATGAGACTTAATTACTAGAGTTTAGAACGGTGCCCCAAAAAAAAAGTTTTCAATTGTTAGCAAAGATATGAAAAAAAATAAAAAAAAAAAGTTTTATTCCCAATACTTAGTTAGCCTAGCAAAGCCTTCCACACAACCTGGTGAAGTACATAAGTTTCAAGCTTGTGATCTATCACCGATTATTTTGTCAAATATCATAAGACATGTATTCTATCGCATGAAAAATTAATCTGTTCACTATTTCTTATTCCGATCATTAAATACAAAATACATGATCTAGATTACCCACCTATTAAATTTCATAGTCTAATCAAATAAATATTATATACAATAACACAGTTTAGATTAAAAAAATAATAATCAAAATCAATGCTGGTAAAATAGGGGGCAAAAATTAATAGTGATCAAAATCACCTATCCATGAGTCCAATCATAAAATTACATCATGATGGATGAATCCATAAATGTCGAGGAATTTTTTCATTGATTTTATGTTATAGATTCTCAACTACTTTATAGTCCTTTCAGGGTCCAACTTCACTTCCCTTGCAGCCACATGACTTAGATCATCAATATGAAGGTACTACATCAACATCTCAACTCCTAAGTGATATTCTAGAAAAAAATTTTAAGGGTACCTTGATAGGACTGCTCAATTCTATGCGGATAATTCAAAATTGCCACGTGTTAAATTTCAAGTCCATTTAGTTGCACGTCATTGAAAATTACCATGTATTAAATTTCAAAATCCACACACACGAGAAATAGAGAAGGGACAAAATTTCACACTCAATGAATTGAAAGTTGACTTCTTTTTTCTTTTTAACACCATGGATGGTGACTTACATATTAAACTTACTTCAACTAAATTAATTAATTAGGAAAGTGAAATTGATTCTATTTATCAATTGGAAATCAATTTGAGTTATACCAACTATGTGCATCATCTAGTATTGTTCAATGATACTTGATTTTACAAAATATCTAATAAATCAATTACATTTGACAATTTGAAGAACAAAAAAAATTAAAAAAAATTAAAAAAAATTAAAAAAAAATTAAAAAAAAAAACACTATAAATAATACAATATAGAGTTGAAAAAGACCACTAATTTTGACGTTAAGATTATATGTGGAACTCTTCATACATGCAATGCCTAGAAATTTATAATGATTAAAATACTAATAAAAATGCTAAGATTTTGAAAATATAGTGTAAAAGAATCATGTCAATGTGACCTCAGCAATATCCAATTATGACATAGGCAGGAATGCTTTGGTTGCGGCAAGCTCACACCCTTTCAAAAGGTCCTACCTTAAAAAAATAAAAAATAAAAATCAATTTTTGCTTAGTCACGTGGGAATGCATCGATTACAAAAATCTAACACATGGATAAGAAGGTTACCACTTAAATTGCTATGCGATTTGAAGTATGTGTGAGAGAAGAGATGAAAGATAACAATGTTTATCAAAAATACATTTGTTTGATTCGTTAGGATGAAAAATTGAATAGACAAACATTCATGAATAATTCATGTCTACTTATCTGGGAAGTTATTTATCTTATCCTATTATTCATAATTCACAAAATCTCATCTATTTTTGTAGGATGATGGTTTCAAATATCGGTTAGGGATTGGTCGTGTCGAATTGGTATCAATTGACACTGATCTCCAATCCCTGATCAATTTGGATCAATTATTCCTATTGTTTCAAGGGTAAAATATTAAAAAAAAAAGGGGTAAAATCGATCGATACCCACTAGAATCGACAAAGACCTATACTGATACCAATACCGTCCCCTAAATCCTTGAGTGGAATTGGATTTTGAGGGAAAGATGAGGTTGGTTGGGATTATAATTTTTATCTTGTTTTCCATGTTTTACCATCATTTATTTATCTATTCTTTAACTACATTACACGATAATGAGGACAAGGACAAGGATGAGGACGCGGGAGCCAGTAAGTCTAGTTATTTTATACTTGTCCATTATTGTCGAAGTTTGAAAATACCTTTCATCGATCGAATCATAGGGTCAAATCCTAATGGATTAAGAGATTCTCTCTTCATCCATATTTGGAATATCCTTCATTGACAGAATAGGAAGTCAACCACATGGGCAAAGATTTATGAGCAATTAAGTTATATGAACAAACAACAACCGTAACATTTCTTAAAAGCAAACAGTTTTTTTTTTTAATGTGAATTATTATTTATCACAAGAGTTTGTTATTTTTTATTTTTTTTTCAAAAAGCACAATTTATGTACCATTGTCATGAGGCAATATAAAGAGGCTGAAAACCAATTCAAATGAGACTTAATTACTAAAGTTCAGATCGGTGCCCAAAAAATAAAAAGTCTCAGTTGTTAGAGCAAACTCATACTTAGTCAGCCAAGCACATAAGTTCTAAGCTTGCGTCCTCTTATTCACTATTCATTATTTTGATCATTAGATACAAAACTTGCAATCTAGATTACCCACCGATCAAATCTCATAGTCTAATTCAAATAAATATTGTATATAACAACATAGTCTATTATTAAAGATTGTCATCATCTTTGCTCTAGCTTTGAATCAGTGATGTTTACACACACCATGAGGCAAGGCAATACAGTTGCCGATCAGTTAGCTTTGTTTGGTTGTCGAAATCGCCTTGTTACCATTTGGGATAATGACCCTCCTTCTGCTTTATTCTATTCTTTGTATTTAGACTCTTTAGTGATCTTTTTCTCTCGTTTTGTTTCTCTTTCTAATATATGTCTCTTTTTTTACTCAAAAAAATAAAATTTACAAAAATTATAATAAAAAAAATCAATGCATTCACAACCTCTGCTACTAATGGTCATGATTTATCATCAATTACACTAAAATCTAGGTCAATAAATGTAATATCGGATTTATATCAATAAGTGTACGATCTGATTATAATAACCTGTGGGCTTTTATTATGAGCTATTTAATGCACTTTAATTTAATATTTTTTGACCAGATTTTTTAAATTGGAGAAATTAGAGTAGTTTTTCAACTGACCGTTACCCTTTCTTAGAATAACGCACATGGGCGTTAGCATCTGCCCCGTTCCAATGTCTCTAACCCCTTGGGACTGTCACAGTGTCACCATCTCCCAAATGGCATATTGCCACGTGTTACTATCACAAGATCTATGGTCCACTGCAAGCCCAAAAATAATGAGAGTTTAGGTTGACTGGTAACTACTTAGTCTAAGTAAGATTTAAAAAAAAAAAAAAACCCTTAAAAATTAATTAATAACTTCAAAATGAAGATACTAACCTCACAAATATTTGATATATGTGAGGCACACACATGGATTTAGTTTCGGTTCACTGTTGATATACTGATATATATTGATTATATTAAATCACATTGGTAGTATTTTAAATCAAAATACTATTTTTCAGTCTGATTTTAGACTGAAATACTATTTTACATTTAAAAGCCATATTTATAATTTTATACTATGTTAGTCAATTCATTTTGGTATTGGATTTTTTTTTGGAAAAATCTTGGTATTAGACTACAAGTTGACTATTCGATATCAAATCCTAAAATCATGGTCACACAATCTTGTTTATAAAAAATCATTTATTAATATTATTTTGTAGAGTTTTTGGTACCTATAATCCCATGTTACCATGTACGGATAGGACCATTAAGTCTTAACTCCACGAGATCATTTTCCATTATATTTTAACAAAAGAGAAAATCCTTTTTTTTTTTTAAATAGATTATTAGCAAACCCATTTCAAAGATGCCTCTATTGTCATTATCATATTTTATGATTCATGTGAAATAATTATTTTTACTCTCACTTGAAGAAAACTTGTATTCTACTTAAAGAGAAAAAAAAAAAGTCTATTAAAAAATCATAAGGCTATTTGAAAATAAGAAAAATATTGTTTTCATCAAACTCAAACTTGGGACAAATAAATTGCATTATTGATTTCATTCTCCCTGTGAAAAGGTGATGTGCCAAAAACTGTCTATTGTATATTGAGGGAATTGTTAAAGATTATCAACACATAATTTAGATTTCAACATCAAATTCAATATTTTTCCATGCACCTCTTTGTGGTCCTAATATTTTTAATGGTTTGTTTTGCTATATGACTAATTTCAATTAGGCTGAAATTATGATATATAAATAAGTATCAATCATGATGCTATTCTTGTCCGCAAGATTTTAGCCTTATTAGAGTTTTTGCACGGTAAAAATGATATAAGATTACAAAAATCAAATGTCAACAAACATAGTGACAAATTTTAATCTAAACAAATATATTATTAAGAATTTTTTTGGTAAATATATTGTAAAGATTTAAATCAATACTAATGTTTCTCTTTATTTATTCATGGAAGTGTAAGTGATGTTCAATTTCTTATTTGTTAGCAACTTCCATAATTTAGGATTTCGTGATGACTTAAGTGAAAGCAACTATTGATCTAGAGTTGCTTTTTTAAGTATGTTTGTACAAATAGACCTAATGGTTTTATACAAACCAATTTTCTTTTATGACTCAAAAATGTTATTTGTGTGTGTTTGCACAAAATATCATATACATAACAACCAATAGAGGATTCAAAAAATAAAATCAAGAGAACAATGATCATAAGTAAAGAATTGCCTTTTGCACCACTAGGTATCTAGGCAATCATTTACCATCTAATTAATTGTCTTAGTATGATGTGATCCACAAACCTAAGCTCCGGATGAAAAGAAATCAAAGTTCTTGAAAATCTCATGTAGCTTAAATCTCAAGGCTTACACGAGTGATCAAAATAGACAATTGTGCTTTTTTCATTTATGGTAAGAGACATACCCACCAACTTATGTATGATATGGTAGGTATGGAAGTCATTTAATTATTATTATTATTTTTTTGGGTAAATATTTATCTTCTAATTAACTGTTTTAGTTGTGATGGAGAACTGAATAAACCTAAGTTCTTAAAAATTGTTATTAAAAAAAAAAAAAAAAACTAAAAATTCATGTAACTTAAATCTCAAGGCTTAAAAAAGTGATCAAAGTCTAACAATTGTGCCTTTTCTATCTAAGCTAAGAGACAATCCACTAAATTATGTATAAAGTTGTACATTGATTTACCTTGACCCCGGAGGTAGCTCTACTGGTTTAAAGATGTTGTGTGTTAACATACATCTCTAGTTCGAGTTTCCTCATGACTAATATGATACATAGGTTAGGTGTGACTACATGTAACTAAGCTTTACCCTTAGGTTTGATAGATAAAATCATACAGATTTAAGGGGTTCTTCATTAGAAAAAAAAAAAAAATTTTTGATTTACCTACTTGTTATTAATAAAATTTATAAGGAAAATGACTTGAAAATATGTGTGGACACAAGCTACAAGTGTTTTCACTTTGAAAGTGGTCTCTTAACTAATTTCACATGCATGCATTTATATAAGGAAGTTTCTAGTTGTAACCACACTTGTTACAAGTAAGACTTAAATAATGGCACTATTTCTGTTACATGCTAATTTTGATGGTGCTGAAAAATTGGGAATTGAATCTCCTCCACACACACACACACACATCCACCATCTTATGTTGGAGAGGATCTTAATCCGAAAATTTGTGGATATATAGATCCCATTATGTCTCTAATTTAGTATCTCTCTACCAACTTCGCGCTGGAGATGATCCTAATTCAAAGTTTTCAATTTACATGTCAAGTTGTCAGTCTGAGCGGTTCAATTTACATGTCAAGTTGTCAGTATAAGCGAAATATGCCAAGTGGTAAAACATAATTGACGACAATAATGGGATATGTGCATGGATATACACAGGAAAAATGACATCAGATAAACATAAATGTCAGTCTGAGCAGTTAAATTTACATGTCTAGTTGTCAGTCTAAGCGAAGTATGCCAAATGGTAAAACCTAATTGACGACAATAATAGGATATGTGCATGGATATATACGAGAAAAATGACATCCAATAAACATAAATGGTTGAATTTGAGATTGAAAATTTTCAAAGTAACTAACTAAATACCATATATAGCGGTATATTTATTATGGTTGGAGGGATTGGTCTTGCATCGGCCTCGGCTGTATCAGCACCCACTGATCCTGATAGCTGACCAATCTCAAACCGGTGCACGATACAGAAATGTGACAGCCAAAGAATATACTTGTCAAATTATACTCAGAAATCGGTACCTTTGAGGACAAAACCGTCTTATGAAATCGCAAACAGATCGGATCCCGATCCGATCCGGCCGATACCTCATACCTCAAAAGGCTCAAAACCATCGGTATATTCCCTGTGGTTAAAGTCCAAAATCCCATCGAAGTCACGAGAAAATTGGAAAAAAAGTAAAGTTTTGGTATCACAAAAGACAAAAAGATTCCAACTCAGCACGCGGTTTTAGCGGTAACCCATACTGGGGGACTCCTTTTATTTCCCATTTTATCCTCATCATTATTTCTATTACCCATTTTACCCCATCATCCTCTTAATTCAGTTCAACTTTTTCTTTCGTTTTTACCTGACCCATCTCTTTCGCTTCTACGACACAGAGACACCAAAACCCGTGAGAAGACAGCACATGAGGAAAGATCCACAGAAAAAGGAGCAAACAGAAGAGAAAACTAGTACTACTCAATTACCAAAATAACCTTCTCTCTCTTCTCTCTCTCTCTCTCTCTCTCTCTCCTCCTCCTCCAGCATCACCACCACCATTACCAACCAAAGTCGAGACAGGACCACCAGCTGCGGTGGAGGGGACGGCCTGGGCCCCACATCCCCATCACCTGGGCCCTTGCTGGGAAAAACCATTAATTGATCAATAGATCCCCTCGATTTCTCTCTTCTATACTCTTATACGTTTTGAAACTCTCAACGCTGTTGGAATTCTCTATGTCCAATATTGCCTTCTGCCTCCTCTGTTTCTGTTGATCCATCCGTCTTGCTTGAACTTGCAAGTGTCTCTGCAATTGCTCTTCGCCAGCGACCGACGGGTCGACATCACATCAGCCTCATTCACTGAGAGAGAGACCCAATTGCCAATTGTGAGAAAAACGGGTCCCTGAAGGAATAAAGACGGGACGGAGAACCTCTTTGTTTGCGATTTTATTTTATTCTTATTTTATTCGGGGTCTCTGGTTTTTTTATTTATCCTTCCTTCTCTGAGTTGGGTTTTATATTATTTTATTATTATTTTTTTTTCATGTGAGATTGGGATTTCTGGTGATGGGTGCATAAGAGTTGAAGCTTAAAGAGTCTGGGCTAGACTCTGGAGAAGCAGGTATCACAGAGTGGTAGGGGGAGAGGAGTCAAGGAGAAAGGAGAAAGAGAAAGAGAAAGGGAAAAGGAAAAAGGAGGTTCTTTTGTGGGCATGAGAGATGAAATGAAGCAGTTGTAGAGATCCATTTTGTTGGGTTTGATTTATTTTTTCCGGTGTTCAAGAGTTTTACAGTGTTGAGTGGGTGAGATGGGTGGCTTGGATACGGGAGGCAGGCTTGTTGCCGGTTCTCACAATAGAAATGAGTTCGTCGTCATCAATGCGGAAGATATTGC
Source organism: Macadamia integrifolia (assembly GCF_013358625.1). Taxonomy (NCBI): domain Eukaryota; kingdom Viridiplantae; phylum Streptophyta; class Magnoliopsida; order Proteales; family Proteaceae; genus Macadamia; species Macadamia integrifolia. The sequence goes on along the minus strand of NC_056559.1, from coordinate 34,835,398 downwards.
ACGGGTAAGACCCATCGTAAAAATCTTTGCTTTTACTTTGTTTTTTGGGTTCATTGTGTCTGTGTTTTGATTTTTGGGACACCCAGTTGCCCATTTTTGTGTTTCGGCAATCTAGTTTCAGTGACAAAGCCACCAGCAATTTCTCTGGAAAACCTCTCTATATTATTTCTCATTTTTTTTTGGGTAAGTGATTGTTTCTCATTTGAGCTATAGAGAGCGAGGTCCCGTTTCTGAGGCATTGCTGCTGGTTCTTGGTGTTCGATTTGAAGATCTAGTCGCAGATTTTGTTCCCTTCCACCCCCACTCCCCTTTTTCTTTTCTGTGGGTTCTGTTTTCTAATGTCGGCATGAGTTTTTTTCCCACCCTTTTAATCCCTGTTTCAGTGCATGCTTGTTCCTGCTTTGGTTGTTCCTAAGACTGATAATGAATTTCCCCCGTCTCCCTCATTTGTTATTGCAACCCTCTCCTGAGAATTAGTTCGCTAGGTAGAGTGTACCTTACTGAACTGAGCACCCGTTTCCTTTTCTTTTTTGTAAAACTCAGCTAGTAGCTACTAGGTAGAGTGCATCTGTTCCCCCTCCCCCCCTCCAATTTCCCTAATGTATTTTTCAGTTTCCTTGTAATTCTGGTGGGATTTGGAAGCATACTGTCTCATGGATTGAGTAAATTTCATCTGGTTTTGTTTATAATATTTTGGTTGTTCATCCAATGTTCTGATTTGAAGCTAATGGGAAATTTACCCTTGGTTTCTTGGTTGTTGTAGGTGAAGTCTGTAAAAGAATTAAGTGGGCAGATTTGCCAGATTTGTGGGGATGAAATTGAGATTACAGTAGATGGAGAGCCCTTTGTCGCCTGTAATGAATGTGCTTTCCCAATCTGTAGGCCTTGCTACGAGTACGAGAGAAGAGAGGGCACTCAAGCTTGCCCTCAATGCAAAACCAGATACAAGCGCATCAAAGGTGAGGCTTTTATACTTTTTTGTTCCATTCTTCCATCTTCTCCAGCATCGTACATTCTTACGCTGATACCTGTAGAAAGTACTCAGCCACGTGGTGCATTTTGCAGGTAGCCCCAGAGTTGAAGGCGATGAGGAAGAGGAGGATGTTGATGATTTGGATAACGAATTTGACTTTGGGAGTAATAACTGGAGCGATGCACAGCATATGGCAGAGGCAGCTCTCTCTGCTCGCCTTAATGTTGGCCGTGGTTCTCAGGCTGATGCATCTTGGGTCTCTGTCCCTTCAAATATGGATTCTTCCTCCCATAATCCTGAAATCCCTCTCCTGACCTATGGCCAAGAGGTTGTTTGATTGAACAGAGTTTGATAGACTTCCTAACTTCTTCTTTTTTGTTGCTTTTTCAATCTTTTTCTTTCCCGTCTCAAATATTTTTTTTCTCTCTAATTTAAGGATGCTGGAATTTCTTCTGATCAACATGCTCTTATAATACCACCGTTTATGAGTCGTGGAAAACGAGTACATCCAATGCCATTTACTGATTCTCGTAAGTTCTCTAGATTTGTTGGTTACGTCTTGTACTTCTGGCCCATCCTTCACTTACTATTTTGGTTTTAGAATAATTTATTTCCCATTTCTGTCCCTGATGCAGTGCAACCTAGACCAATGGATCCTAAGAAGGACTTGGCAGTATATGGGTATGGGAGTGTTGCATGGAAGGAACGTATGGAGGAGTGGAAGAAAAGGCAGAATGAAAGATTGCAGGTGGTTAAGCATCAAGGAGAAAATGGTAATGGAAATTATGATGGGGATGATCTGGATGATCCTGATTTGCCCAAGTAAGAATCTGTTCAGTGTTCTCTTCTCTTCCTTTCTCTGAAACATGTTTTGGTGGAGATTAGTGTTTTTTTTTTTCTCGTCTCATATTAGTATAATTCAACATTTCATGCAAACTGACTTTCTAGAGGGTCTAAAATTTTCTGTGCGTCTAACTTGTCTGCAAGTAATTTAAGTGCTACAGTACTATGCTGGGATTTTTTTCCCTCTTTTGTTTAGTTGGTAGTTCATTAACTTCTTTTTCGGCATTGTCTTTTTTTTTTTTTTTTTTTTTTTAAATTTAATTTGGATTTGAACAATTGAATAAAAACTGTGATCATCCATTGCAAATCATTGATGCAGGAGATTCTGCCACTATTTGTTTGATGAATTCATTAAAAATATCAAGTAATGAATACAGAAGGAACATCTTTTCCAAAAAGTGGGAGATCCTAGAAAGTGGCACACATTATATAAAGTACACAACAGATCTAATAATATTGAAAAGAAAATATTCCATCCATTTGAAATATTGAAGTGTTCCTTTCCCTGTGGCAGTCTCAACTTTGTTTGTGTGTGTCTTGGTAAATCTTGGTTGCCTGGACACGTGAACTTCACTGGGAAGCCTATAGAAGATAGAACAGAGGGCATAAAGCTCAAAGTTTGGCCAATTTCAGAGTACTTGCATGAAAGTGCCAGTTATTTACTTTGAAATAATGCAAGACAAGGAAGAAAAATGATTTCCCAAATGTTTGAGTGTGTGCAAAGGCACACTTCAGTATTAACATTTAAATGTGCATGAGCAAAGTTTTCTAGCGGCGGACCTGATATAGACATTACTGATAAGTGATAATAGACAGTACTGATAAGTGATAAGAAAGGAATTCCAGTAAGTGCAGAAAGCTCTTTTTTGTGCTCATCTTGTATAATAATACTTGCCACTAGTTACAAGGGGAGGAATGGTGTAAAGCAGAGAGGAAGAGAGCTAAGAAGAAATTATGATTGTCAGAAAGGTAGAGCTGTTCATTGATAGTGTCTCATTTAGAATCCTCTGTGGAATAAAAACAATCTGCTTTAAGTATCCTAGAGGAGAGAGTGATCTTTGTGATGCCTTCTTACATTGATGTGTGAAAAACGTTAGAATCCTCTAGTCAAGGTATCAAGGTTGTTATCTGTGGAAGATTTCTTTATATATCACCAGTCTTCTCTCTTGTAGTCGTGTTCACTATACATTGATCAGTGTTGACATTTTGCTCATACTTTTTGCTAGTGTAGATATTTATTAACAGGTTGTAAAGGCCTCTTTCCAGCCCACAAGTCTATGAAACATATTTACTTCTGTGTCGTTTTTATTATTTATTTTCCTGTTAGTCTAAGTATAACCGTACAGGCATTACAAAGGTTTGATTAGTTAATTTCAGTATGAGGAATTTATTATAGGTTCCTTATTTGTCTACTCTAAACTATTTCTTTTAATGCCAAAATTTGTATTTCAGAATGGATGAAGGAAGACAGCCTCTATCAAGGAAGTTACCAATTCCTTCCAGCATGATCAGTCCTTACAGATTGATAGTAATACTCCGGCTTGTGATTCTTGGATTCTTTTTCCATTATAGACTTCTCCACCCGGTCTCTGATGCATATGGTTTGTGGCTGACATCAGTTATTTGTGAAATATGGTTTGCACTATCGTGGATTTTAGATCAGTTCCCCAAATGGTTACCAATTGAACGAGAGACATACCTTGATCGGTTGTCACTGAGGTAGTAGGACCTGCTGATCTTTTTGCATCTATTCCATCTCTCTGGGTTTATGTAATCTAACATCACCTTAAAATCTGTTCCCAGATATGAGAAAGAAGGGAAGCCTTCTGAGTTAGCCCCTGTTGACATATTTGTTAGTACGGTTGATCCTATGAAAGAACCTCCACTTATCACTGCAAATACCGTTCTATCCATCCTTGCTGTGGATTACCCAGTTGATAAAGTTGCATGCTATGTCTCTGATGATGGTGCTGCCATGCTTACTTTTGAAGCGCTTTCTGAGACATCTGAGTTTGCAAGGAAGTGGGTCCCGTTCAGCAAAAAATTTAACATCGAGCCACGTGCACCAGAATGGTATTTCTCTCAGAAGATTGATTATCTGAAAGACAAAGTCCATCCTTCCTTTGTGAGGGAACGGCGTGCAATGAAGGTTTGGTTCATATATAGTTTCTGGTCGTCTTAAAAGACCTGTTTCAGTTTCTTGGTAAATAAATAAAATGGAAAATTAATTATTTTTTTTATTCTATGGCCCTCCCTCTTAAAGATTCATTTATAAACATTCATTTCTAGAGGTTGGAATTATTTGACATCTCAAAATCTGCTTGTCAGTTCTGGCACATGGGTCAACTTGACTTTCATCAGCCCAGTTTAGGATTAATTAGGTCTGCATTGAGGATTGAGTGGGTCATAATCATACATGATGTGCTTACACATTTAGCTTTATATATATAATCTTGACATATGGAACTGTACCAACATAGCAGTTACATATATACTTGACTGAAGCGCTAAATCAAGAAATTTTTTTTTTTTTCCTTAATAAACTTTCCAAGCAATACCTTGGTTTCGTAAATAAGGTAAATTCTTACCTGAACGATTACCTTGTGAGATTTCAGCTTGTGTTGGACTTAAACAAATGTTAAATACTGGTTGGGTTAGAACTAAACATTCGCGAACTGGTTCAGCTAGGTTCATGTCTGAGTTGAGGATTATTCTCCAGTGACTAGCATGTCAACCCATACCATACCTGGTCTGACGCAAGCCAACCTAGCCCCTTCCATTGCCGCCTCTATGTGTTTGCACCTTAAATTTTTGTTTTTTTGGGAGACAAATCAGTGAAGACCTTTTTTCTTTCCCTGATGAAATAGTTGACTGGGACTTGGTGCATCGGATCTTATAATACTGATAAATGGTATATGCTGTCTGATTATCCTGTTCCTTATATTATGCTCAAGTTATCTAGTCTTAAGATTGCCATCATTGTTATCTAATGCATCATTTTGTGGATACAGAGGGAATATGAAGAATTCAAGGTTCGGATAAATGGGTTGGTTTCCATGGCACAGAAGGTCCCCGAGGAGGGTTGGACAATGCAGGATGGAACACCATGGCCAGGGAACAATGTACGGGATCATCCAGGAATGATCCAGGTGAGGAGCTATTCTTTCTACAATTGCATGATCAGAGTACACCATTAATTGCAGGAGAGCTATTAATATTAGGCCTTTTTAGTTGGTTGTTTATGTGTTACAAATTACAATACCATAGTTTAACCTTGAAGGTGTTCTTCATGTGAATGTTGTTTGGCTTAGTATCCTTTTGTCATGCTTTTGGTGCATGGAAAAAGGGGGGGGGGGGGGACTCAATATATTGAAAATATAAAAAATATAATGAATAGATTTCTGTCCTTGTAGTGCATTTATGGCGCAAAATGTGGCATCTTTAAAATGTCTGCCTATGCAAGATTTAGCTTAAATCTAAAATGCATTTAAAGACTGAAAAATGATAATACAGTTGGGATCTGTCATCGGTACTGGTTCCTTTGGTTTCTCTAATATATGACTTGTGCAACAGGTATTTCTTGGACAAAATGGACTTCGTGATGTTGAAGGAAATGAATTGCCGCGTCTGGTTTATGTTTCTCGAGAGAAGCGACCGGGATTTGATCACCACAAAAAAGCTGGGGCCATGAATGCTCTGGTAAAGCCCAAATATTTTTTTCTTCAGTTTGCACTGTCATCAGATCTTTTTTACCCCATTCTATATCTAATTAATAAATTAGTAGTCAAGACTTTGCTCAATTTTCATTATAATGTTGGTTGTTTATTGAAGGTGAGGGTCTCGGCAATCATTTCCAATGCACCCTATCTTCTAAATGTCGACTGTGATCACTATATAAACAACTGCAAGGCACTTAGAGAAGCCATGTGCTTCATGATGGATCCGACATCAGGAAAGAAAGTATGCTATGTACAGTTTCCTCAACGGTTTGATGGGATTGATCGTCATGACAGATATTCGAATCGGAATGTCGTATTCTTTGATGTATGTGGCACTTTTTGTTGAAGGAATCTTTTTTTAAAACATTTTTAATCTCCTTGTTCTTTTTCAAACATCTAACGTCTTTTAACAACAGATCAATATGAAAGGACTAGATGGGATCCAAGGGCCAATCTATGTTGGAACAGGATGCGTTTTCAGAAGGCAGGCACTGTATGGCTATGATGCCCCTGTAAAGAAGAAACCTGCAGGAAAGACATGCAACTGCTGGCCTAGATGGTGCTGCCTGTGTTGTGGTTCTAGGAAGAAGAACAGGAAAATGAAGCCAAAGAAGGATAAGAAGAAAATAAAGCACAAAGAAACTTCAACACAGATACATGCCCTTGAAAATATTGAAGAGGGGATTGAAGGTAATCAGTTGCATTTCACAGTATTGGCTTTTTTAGCTGGTTCTTGGTCTGCTTATGTAGACCTATACATTGGCCATACTAACTGGTGTCCCCATGACAGGTATAGATAGTGAAAAGTCATCCCTCATGTCCCAAACAAAGTTTGAGAAAAAATTCGGGCAGTCCCCTGTGTTCATAGCTTCCACACTCTTAGAAGATGGTGGAGTTCCTCTGGGAGCCAGTTCTGCATCTCTCTTAAAAGAAGCCATCCATGTTATTAGTTGCTGCTATGAAGATAAAGCAGAATGGGGGAAAGAGGTAGGTAACTAATGTACAGCAGGGTAAAATTTAGAAAATTAAGAACCTTTATGAGCCTTCTTGTTAAAAAAAAAAAAAAAAAAAAAATTGTTTGGCTTCATCCCCTAAATATTCTAGTTTGAACCAGGTTGGATGGATATATGGCTCTGTTACAGAGGATATCCTTACAGGGTTCAAGATGCACTGCCATGGGTGGCGTTCTGTGTACTGCATTCCCAAAAGGCCAGCATTTAAGGGGTCTGCTCCCATCAATCTCTCGGATCGTCTGCACCAGGTTCTTCGTTGGGCCCTTGGATCGGTAGAGATTTTCTTGAGCCGGCACTGTCCTATCTGGTATGGATATGGGTGTGGTTTGAAATGGTTGGAACGAGTTTCCTACATAAACTCAGTTGTTTATCCTTGGACATCCATTCCTTTGATTGCATATTGCACCTTGCCAGCTGTCTGCCTTCTCACTGGGAAGTTCATTATCCCGGAGGTAATCTCATTTGCGTGTGCTTCAATTTCTGTCTCCCAATGGAATTTGACAATTTAAGGATCGGTTTCTTTCTAGAAATATCTTGAGAGTGTTGGATGTCATTTATTTTCTACAAAATTATACTTGATAACATGGACAATCAAAATTAGTGCAGATATGTTGAGTTAGTTCGTTGAACTAATCTCCTAAAATTTTGGGTTGATTGCTTTGAATTTGGTCTCTAGTCATTGTATCCTTGTCTTCTAATTGGTGGTCCTAAAAGATTGTTCTTGCCATTCTCTGGTTAATTCTTCTATATACACAATCCACAAGTAATGCACTCTAACAACTAACATGACATTTTTTGGCTCATTTGAAGTTGTATTATCTCATTGTGCAGATTAGCAACTATGCCAGCATTGTCTTCATGGCCCTCTTCTTATCTATAGCAGCAACAGGCGTCCTTGAGATGCAGTGGGGAGGTGTTAGCATAGATGACTGGTGGAGGAATGAGCAATTTTGGGTCATCGGTGGTGTCTCATCACATCTTTTTGCTCTCTTCCAGGGTTTGCTCAAGGTTTTGGCTGGAGTCAACACGAACTTCACTGTTACATCCAAAGGAGGCGACGATGGTGATTTCGCAGAGCTATACCTATTCAAATGGACATCATTGTTGATCCCTCCCACAACATTGCTAATCATTAACATAATTGGGGTGATTGTTGGGGTTTCTGATGCCATAAACACTGGATATCAGTCTTGGGGCCCACTATTTGGTAAGCTGTTCTTTGCAATTTGGGTCATTGTCCATCTATACCCCTTCCTCAAGGGATTAATGGGGAAACAGGATAGACTGCCTACCATTATCCTGGTTTGGTCAATGATTCTTGCCTCACTTTTCTCTCTGTTATGGGTTCGGATCAACCCATTTCTCTCTAGAGGAGGCATTGTATTAGAGGTCTGTGGCTTGAATTGTGATGACTGATACGCCATATGGTTAGATGCTTTTGAAATTATATATGAAAAGGCTGGTTGGCAGTGGCCGAAGGAGTTCATCCTCAAAGGTGAAGATATCCATTGCCACGACAATTTTGTGTGGATAAGTAGGGCTTCAGGGCCAGGTAGGGAGAAAAACCATGGGTGGTCTGGGTAGGGAGAAAAACCATGGGTGGTCTGTGTAGATATAAGGGATTTTGAAGGCTGACAATTATTTTAGTTTACGGGGTTTGTTTTATTCTTTTTTATACTTGTCCTTTCTATTTTCCCTCTTCACTTTTCTGGGTTGAGTTGGGAATGTTTGATTCCTTGGTGCCTGTCTATAGATGCCCAAGAGAACATTGGTCTAGTCACATGATGATATGTTTGAACTAAAATTTGTTCCCTTCTCAATAAGGGGCTGAATATAAAGGAATCTCCAGATTCATTTATAATTTTTTCCTTTTTTGTTCATTTCTTCTCCTATTTTGTATTTTTCTGGACTGATGATGACATTGTTGTGAATTAATATTGATGACATTTGAGTGTTTTGATCTTTACTGAATATCCTAATGGAATGCAGTGAGATAATATCAAATAGTTGGTCCATGAAAGTGTTTGGCAGGTTCAAGTACATAGACAGGTAAATCAAATAAGATTTTTTTACTCTCTAAAAATTAAAATAAAGAAGCTTGCTTGTTATAATTTGTAGTATTCGAGCTGGCCTACTTGATTTCTGTCAATATAAAATTGGATGCGCAGAAGTAAAAATTTTTAACTAGCATAAGAAGGAAGTTCTAACGAGTGTCAGCCTAAAATGAGTTATTACTGATGTAATTTTGAAGGAACTATTATCAGCCCATTGGTTACAGGCCAAATCTTGAAGAGTTTAATGTCAAAACTGGTTTGGTTCAATAAGAGAAGTCTGAAATATCGAGACCTTGGTTTTTGAATGTGCCGTGGGCGGTTACCGAATGCCCTTTGTCTGGTTTTAGATCTGAGTTTTTCTTCATCCATGGTGAAGATAGAACCTCTTAATCTATGGGATCTGACCCTGTGATTAGATTGAAAAAAGTGATTTTGGGGGTCTAATTATAGAATCAAATCACCTAGGATGAAGAGAGTGTCACGATGGGAAACTCTCCCTAGTTTGATATACAAGGTGGCATTGGCAATCCAAATTTTGACTAAAATTAAGGTGATGTGAATAAGTTATCCATAGAGGGGAGTATCTACACTCAAGGTTCCAGTGAAAATAAGTTATGATAGATAACCTTTCATGTTGAGCTATGTGGGGGGTTGCTCTGCTTGCACTGGCCTTTCGAAACGCTTTTCACAAATGGCCATCAAACCAAGCTTCCCCCGATGGATCTGAAGGCTGAAACGATGCTTGTCCTCCTTATGTTTACCCTTTTCCATCATGTGATAAGGTCAAATGGCCTAGCTAAGTCTCCAATGGATGATTCAATCACTACTGTAAGAAAACCTTCCCATTTGGTCAATCGGGTCGAATCATCCTATTAGCCCAACCTCTCTGCATCCATCATAGATTTCAGAAAACTTTACATTCGGATCGTCACCAAAATATGTCGGAACGGATCATTCTTCAAAATGGGTCAAGAATTCGAGACAAACTTAACATAGAAGTTATCCTTAACAACTAGCTTTTAAAAAGAGGGTGATTAAGTCTTTATATGCGTCCACATTGGGCTATTCACATTTGACGTAAGATTTTATCGCTTTTGTGTGAAACCCAACACCCACAACATATGCTTAAAACCTAAAGTACATGTGGGCGTCGCTTGCGCACGCCCTCTATAAGAAGAAGTTCTAAATACACCTTATTTGAGAGGTTCCATAAACATCTTCCATCATCAAAATTACACACACACACACGTTGGAGGGAACCCTTCCCTGAAAACAAATAAGGGAATGTGGTTTAAAATGAAAAGAAGTAACCATGTCAAGACTTGAAGATGGCTGTAAGATAACTTTGTCCAATAGAGAGTATTAAGGATTAAGAATGATGTTAGGATGTGTAGCGTATGCTAGTGCTTCCTATGTCTTTCTATCTTCTTCCTCCATTCAAATGACATACGTACCCTATACTATGGGAGTTGAGGGATAGACACATGAAATGCTAGTATACTACACACTACAAACTATACAGTTAGACAACCTTCTTTCTCTTACTCCTAGTGGACGACTCCAGACCATGTTGTTCCATCTCGAAATCCATCCGGTATAAGTTGAAAAAAAAATTAACAATTATGATTCCGATCTGATTCCATTGAAATCTAGAAATTAAGATCAAGAAGAAGCAAATATTTTCCAAATTTTACAAATTTTTGAGTTTTTTATTAAAAAAACTTTGGGACCTTGCTGCAGATAGTCTTTCATTGTCTACCATTTTTACTTGTGAAAGCAGGAAACATTATCATAAAAATGAAGATCAAATTGCAGAAAATCGGTTGAAATAGGGATCGGATTCAAATTGGGCGATTCACCCGTTCTCATTCCAATTTTCAAACCATGGATGAACCACAGTTGATCAACCAAAGCACTAGGTATATAAAGGGATCGGTGACATCGGTCTGGTAACTCTGATCCTGTTTGATACAGTTGCAGATTTTCTAATCTGACAATCTGAACTCAGTAGAGAATACCAATCCACCTAGAACCAAATCCTGAACTCAGTTATCAAATTCTTAGAACCAGCTTGATACCCATCCCGTACCATTCCGAGGAGTGAGCTGAGCTCGAACGAAGTACACCGCCGACTCCACCAGCGAGCGGAATAGAAACCCTACACCAACCCATCTCTCCTTCATTCTCCAGCAAATTTGTTGCGGTAGGTGCCAGTCAGTAGCATCCTCACCGGAAGGATTACCATAGATTGTTGCATTATTTTCGAATTTATCAAGATTGTCTTCCAATGACTCAATCATAGATGGGTTCACTACTTCCATAGATTTCAAGCTCTCATCACTGAAAAATTAAGCATGCCACGGCTTTGACACCTGCAACGAGGAGTCACTGGTAATGGGTTTTGTTGATAAAAGGAATTACAGCAACTCAGAACCGAGGAACAGGGTAATTCCTTCTTATGAAGAATTTATTAGATTTTCTATATTTCTCTCAAATGAGTGATGCTGGTTTTCACAGAGTTTTAAGAATTGAATGATGAGTTGCTGTGGATTCATGATATTTGGTTTCTGTTTATTCCTGTTTGATATCAAACCTAGTTATTGTAAATGCTGGTACCTCCTTCTAGGGATGTTCTACTTGCTTCTTCTCAATAGCTGTTTCATGTTCAGTGATTAAAAGTCTTACTTTTGGTTTATTTGCTTTTGAAACTGATTGATAACAGTAAATAGACTGCAAGATCAACTGTTTTCCATTGGATGACTGAAGCCAAGTCTCCCTTGATCACAGGGTGAGTCCATGGCTGAGATGAGAAAATATTGAGCCCTTGGATCACTGATTAAATTTCTACCGTGCTAGAATCTTCCCTGCCAATGGCGCCTGAGAAATTATAATGATATTGCCAATGTGGTCTCTGAATGCACCTGAAGTGCCTGCTCTGGGCCTGGATTTCTGAAACTACTTTCCTCAACTTGATTGAATGTACATGAAGCTGTCCAGTCAATAACCACCCTCTCTGTGGCTCAATGAGCTATCCTGATCATGATGACCTCACGAACCTTTTTTGCTAAGACACCCAGTTGTTTCTTTCCTTCCATATGCTCCCCAGAACCTCCATACATCTCTAATGTCTTACCCTTATACCAAAAGGCATGGAACTTCAGAGCAATCCATAAATTTGGTGGAGATTTCAGCCCAGAATAAGTGCAAGAGGTTGGCAATTAGGCTTGAATCTGTTAGATGTGTGAGAGCATAGTCCTGAAGCTCACAAACCATATTTGCTGTCAACCCAGATATCAGATCAACCTGATTCAAATTCTAGATGAAATCCAACTTAGATTTCCAATAAATCTGATGCTTACCACTAGAGACCCAATGGTCAGACGTTAAAAAATAAGGGCAAACAAATTACTGCCCTGACATCAAAACTTGCAATATGTAGCATAGCTTGCTCCGAAAATTGCATCCATAAACTACCAAGACCAAAAGTGTGTGTGGATCGTCTAAGGTTGACAGATAATGACAATACTTCACTCGATAATGTCACCTTGCTCAGTATATTCTTCAAGCTATTATCATGTATGTTAAATGATATACTTGTCTGCTGTAATATTGAGTATATCCCATTTTTAATGTATATGTTTTCTTATGCCAATTTTTTAGAATTACTATTGAAGCAAGATCTATTTAATATCCATATGTATCTTTACCCCATTTTTTTAACGTAACCGTATTTACTTATAGTCAAGCCTAACAGAAGACCAAAACTCTGATTACATTACAGGGACCATGACCAATGCTAGTTGCAGGGCACCATCCTCCTCTCTGCTGAGCCAATCTAGTCTTGCAGTAGGAGTGAACTTGATTTATTTTTCTTAGTATAAAAATCAAAGCGAGAAGGAGAGAGATATAAAGAGAAATAGGAGGGCTGAGGGTTACGGTTCTTGTTAATCTTTGTAAAAATGGTGACTTCAAGGACTCAAACTCTTCACCTATATCACTCTTTGATAAACCAAGTAATGGCTGCTATGGTTCAAAACAGACCCTTCAATGCTCAACTTGCTGCTACCATTGTTGCACCCACCTGCAGTCTATGGTCTGTCGACTTGGTGTGTGGAGTCTTGAGATCCATGCCCAGATACTTCTTCCAGTCTGCTCATTCCATTGGCTCCCAAAAAGGTTTCCGACATCGGGCACCTCTCAGACAAAGAAACCTTCGACGGGAATCTGATGGTTTTCGTGATGGTTTGCTTGTTCTTGGACCAGCAGCTTACAGAGACCCTGAGAAGGTCAATTTAGGACTAGACAAAGCGTTAGAGTTCTACTTTTGGGTGGAGAACCATTTTGGCTTCACACATGATGAGGTTACCTGTAAAGAGATGGCTTGTGTATTGGCTAAGGGAAATAGATTGAAAGCACTTTGGGAATTTCTCAAAGAAATGTCCAGTAGGGCCAACAAGGGGCTTGTGACTACTGCCACTGTTACCTATTTGATTAAAGTCCTTGGAGAAGAGGGATTAGCTAATGAGGCATTGGCTATGTTTTATCGTATGAAGCAGTTTCATTGTAAGCCGGATGTTTATGCATATAATACTGTTATTTGTGCTCTTTGCAGAGTTGGTAATTTTAAGAAGGCGAGGTTTTTATTGGAGCAGATGCAATTGCCATGTTTTCATTGCCCACCTGATACATTTACATATACAATTCTCATTAGTTTTTATTGCAAGCATAGCTTGCAGACCGGGTGCCGAAAGGCTATAAGGAGGAGGTTGTGGGAGGCCAACCACATGTTTCGGGTTATGCTCTTGAAGGGCTTCGTTCCAGATGTTGTTACTTATAACTGCTTGATTGATGGATGTTGTAAGACTTACCGGATTGGCAGGGCGTTGGAGTTGTTCGATCATATGATTCAGAAGGGTTTGATTCCCAACTGGATCACTTATAATTCTTTTATCAGGTATTATAGTGCCATTAATGAGATTGACAAGTCTATCGAGATGATGCGTAGGATGAAGATGATGAACCATGGGACACCCACTACGAGTTCTTACACCCCAATCATCCATGCATTGTCTGAAGCAGGAAGGGCACTTGAGGCACGGAATTTTCTTGTTGAATTGGTTGAAGGAGGGTCAGTTCCTAGAGAATATACATATAAATTAGTTTGTGATGCACTAAGTTCAGCAGGTGAGGCTGGCTTGCCAGACGAAATTCGGAGGAGGATTGAAGATGGGATCTGCCATAGATATAGGCAGGTGATGAAGGTGAAACCAATAATGGCACATTAGATTTCTACCTTATAGGGGAAATCCGGTACTTCTGTGTGCTGTCTACACCCAATAACAGGTACCCAAGATTTTTAATCCTTACGTCTCTCTTCCTAGGTTGCAGTTCGCATCTTTTGTAGTTTTTCTCTTGTAGGTTTCTCGGCCACCAGCTTGAAGTCTTGACCCCTTCATTTGGCTCCATTATATGTATAGCATACAGTAGTATTTTATATTTATCCTTTCCTAAGTGATTTGGATATTTTGAGGCAATTATCCTAATGTAACTTTCCCAATCATGGGAAATAGAGTGGTACCTCCCACTTCAAGAAAATAAGAAAGCAAAAAAAGAATTCGAAAAGAGACATACGAGACCAACTTAGTTGACAATCTCTTATGTGCCCAAAGCAATTGTGTATCTCGATATACTTTGACTTTCCACACATTTTTAGCCTTCCCTCAATTTTTCAAGTTGTTGCCATCAAGAGGGGCATATAAATCATCTCTTCCAATGACCTCTAACAATGTTTCTTCTCGACGCTTTTGGAAGACAATTTTGAATTGAGAGCTCTCTTCGAAGCTTAATTCTGATGATAATTAAAGTTTTGGGATTGCTACACCATTATTGAAATCTTTCATGCATGTAGGCCTTTTTTTTTTTTTTTTTAATTAAATTAGCTAAGTTATTTACTTTTTATGAATGGTTATTTATTGAAAGTGCGGTCTTGGCAATCATTCCCAATCCACCTTATCCTCTGAATGTTGACTATGATCACTATATAAACAACAAGAAGGCACTTAGAGAAGACATGTGCTTCATGAAGGATCTGATATCTGGAAAGAAAGTATGCCATGTGCAGTTTTATCTATGATTTGATGGGATTGATCCCCATGACAGATATTCAAATCGGAATGTTGTACCATTTGATGTATGTGGCACTTTTTTGTTGAAGGAATCATGTATTTATTTTATGTTCTTGTTTTTTGTTAAACATCTAATGTTATTGACAACAGATCAATATGAAAGGATTAGATGGGATCCAGGGACCAATCTATGTTGAAACAGGATGAGTTTTCAGAAGGCAAGCACTGTATGATTATGATGCTCCTGTAAAGAAGAAACCTCCTGGAAAGACATGCAGGTGCTGGCCTAGAATGGTGCTGCCATTGTTGTGGTTCTAGCCTTCTAGGAAGAAGAACAGGAAAGTGAAGCCAAAGGAGAAGAAGAAAATAAAGCACAGAGAAAATTCAACACAGATGCACTCAAACTTGAAAATATTGAAGAGGGGGATTGAAGGTAAATAGTCGCATTTTCACAGCGCCAGCTTTTCAGCTGGTTCTTGGTCTGCTTATGTGGAACGTATATATTGGTCATACTAGCTGATGTCCCCATGACAGGAATAGATGCTGAAAAATCGTCCCTCATGTCCCAAAAAAAGTTTGAGAAAAAATTTGGGCAGTCTCCTGTGTTCATAGCTTCCACACTTGTAGTAAATTCTAGAAGATGAAGAACCTTTATGAGCCTTTTTATGAAGAAAATTTTATTAGGCATCATCCCATAAATATTCAAGTTTGAACCAAGTTGGATTGACATGGTCACATGGGTGGCGTTCTGTGTACTGCATACCCAAAAGACCAGCATTTAAGATCTCTGCTCCCATCAATCGCTTGGATCTTTACACCAGGTTCTTCGTTGGGTCCTTGGATCAGTAGAGATTTTCTTGAGCAGAGGAGGAAGATCTGATAAGTGCGTTAACTGTTTTTTTTTTGGTTTTGATAGAAAGATGAGTGTCTAACTAATTTGATTATTTCTGATAATATGGACCAAGTTTCCCTAAGGCCACCCGTTCATTATGCACTTTCAGGGCCACTCGATTGGGGGGAGGGGGAGGGGGAGGGGGAGGGGGAGGACGTGGGATCTATGACCCTTGGATATTCATGCTCGCGGCCAAGCGAAACTTTGTCCCTGATGTATTTTTGAGGCATTGTATTTTGTTCCTCCCTGTATTGAGTTTTATCTAAGGGTATTAATCGGTTCGGTTTCATTGTATACGGTGTGGTTTGGTTTGGTTCATATTTATTTGGCTGAAACCAAAATTGCACCATTTACTAAACGATTGCACTTTCTGAAACCGCAACCGTTTGGTAAACGGTTTTGGTTCTACGATTTTTAAACGGTGTAGGTTTCACGGTTTTAAACTGTTTTGATCGTGGTTTATTCCATACGGTTTTTAAATGGTTAGTAATCGGTTTGCTAGTTTATTCACATGTTTACTAAAATTTGCTTTTATTGATAAACGCCTCAATCTTCTATCAAATTATTGAGGCATTGACAATCATGGATTAACTACATAACTACATAATAGGAGTAAATTATTGAATAGACTGTTAGAGAGCCTCTATGATCTTTAATTCTTCCCTAAATTAAATCATTATGTTTTGTTAAAACAATCAAATATTTTATCGTTATACGGGTTAAATTAGATTGATTTTGATACTTTAAACGGTTTTATTTTCAAGGTGTCAATTCGGTTTGAAACCGATGGATTAAATGGTTAAAATTGATCCGACCCATTTAATTAATCGGTTTTAAACTTGAAATCAGTGTCAAAACCATTTACTAAATGGATTTGCGGTTTTGATATCAACGGTTCGGTTCAATTCGATTTTAATTAACAGTTTCAGTTTCAAATTCACATCCTTACTTCTATCATCCCATGGTTACGGCTCAAATTTTGAAGTGTTTAATGTCAAAACTGGTGATTCAGTTGGACAGGTCCGAATCATCTAGACCTTGGTTTATGAAAGCAAAGAGGCAGTGATAAAATGGCCCTTGTCTCTGGTTTTAGGACTGAGTTTCCTTTCACCCATGATAAAGAGGGATCCTTCTATAAATAGAAGTTGAGTTTTCATGACATTAACTGTTTCAGGAGTCCACTCGTCAAATTAACTTGGATGAAGATATTCTTGGTTCACCTGAGAGTTGGAAAACTTTCTCCCTATCCGTATCAATGAAGGTGGCATCTTGAGTGGATCTGGGCCACAAATTTGTTTAAGAATCGAAGTGAAAAAGGTGAAGGATGCATTGGCAATCTATCAAAAGTCGAAGCCTGGATTATATCTATATGGCTACCATGTATGGTAGTTTGGTACTTCAATCGCATCATTTGCAATCCAAATTATGACCAGAATTAACCTTGTGATTGTTGGACATAGTATGATTCAGTAAAACAGAAACTTAAACCAGGCAAGGGGATGTGGACAACTTATCCACAGAAACAGAGTTGTTCACACCAAGCAATGAGAAGACGATACCGCATTCCTGGATAGATAAGCAAAACAAGGACCATGAGAGGCAGCAAAAGAATCAAAATAGTGTCCACATATAGGTGATCATGATAGCAAAATGGCCCACACCATTTTACATCCTTGCAGGCGCTTCCAGTCTTCCACTTCCCATTTTATGAAGGGTGGATGCATGCATGCACAAGTGCCATAGATTAAAACTATGAACCAAATACAAAATCCAAACTTTTCTTCTTAAGGTTTCTGAAACAATTGAAAACAATCAAGTATTAATACTGTGAAGATCCTGGTGGTCTGGCTGTCTGATACTGCTGAGCTGCTGGGGCTGCTGGTGGTGGTGGTGGTGGGGGCAGAGCAGATTGATATTGTGGAGGATATTGATATGGTGGTGGTGGAGGCGGCGGTGGCATATAACCATAAGGTGGATAGTACTGCGGGTACTGGCCAGGCTGTGGTGGCATACCTTGGTAGGCAAAATGCTGTCCCCCCTGTTGCTGCTTTTCTGAAGCTGATTTGACCTCACCTGAACCACTTGCGCCACTGCCCGTTCCTTCCTGTGATGCAACAACAGCACCCATCCTTTGAGGATCCATTGAGGGATAAAAGGTCCTCTCAGGTGGGAGTGGAGGTGGAATGTTGAAGTAGTGTATGGGTTGCTGTTGGTCCAAAGCCCCTGGTGGTTGGATCTGTTGATTCTGATGTTGAGATATCACTTGCCTTGGCAGCAAGCCACCGTGGGCCACAGCTCCCTGCTGTCTCACAGCCTCATCCTCAGGGTTCTCAGACTCTGGTTTTGGAGCCTGGGGCCTCCCCCACATTAGCTTCAGCCTCAGACCCTTTATGACTAGCTTATTTGAGAGTTCTTCTGCTGCCTTCTCTGCACCTTCCCGAGTGGTATAAGTTACAAAGGCACAGGCGCGCTGGAGTACCATCCTTATGGATTCGATTTCACCATGTGCATAGAAGTGGTCCCTCAAATCCTGCTCAGTTACCCTAGCATCAAGACCACCAACATAGAGGGTCTTAATGCTCTCGTCTTCAGGGGTAACTAATGACGACATTTCTCCTGCTTTATTCAGAAGCTTCATGGCAACTGGATCATTAACTCTGTGACCAACGTAAAGAAAATCAGAGATATACGTCATGAAAATGCAGTCACTGAACTCTTACCCATCATGAACTGGCATTTATAAGAAAATACAAAGAAAAAACATGACATTCAATCATCATTCTGTGCATTTTCAGATACAGACGATGTAATCAACACAGTACAAAGTGGATCAGAAGTATAACAAAGAATATAATAAAATTTTAACCCAGATGGCACAAGTAAAGTTGTCGCACATAGTGAAGTTAGCAACACAGATAATTCCTGATCTAATGGGAAAATTAGATCCAAAGAGTTATCGAAGAATTTAATAAGCACATTGAAGATAACACACAGTTAGTTCATGATCTAACGCAAAGACAGAAAAAGAAGGGAGCAAGACAAAGAATGAGCAAGTTAGCCATTCTAGGAATGTAAGGTAATAGCCAACTCAATGGCCTTATAAAGTGGTAGAGAACCTTCCATAATGTTCCTTGCAATATTTTAAACTGTTCCATTACATTGGGCTTTAAAATATTTTCTCATACATATATAAATAACATGATACAGAAATAATTAAACTAGCAGTTCTTAGGAGAAAGAGAAAGGTCAATATTGATCAAGAGTTCGACACACACACACACATATTATACTATTATATAAAAACACGAAGTGGCAAAACTTTCACTTCACAATTTTTCCCTTTCCTCCTTACTATCCTTCTTCTCTATTCTTTTTAAATTTGTTACCCAAGAAAAAAAGTCTTTTGAAAGCCTTACGTTCCTATCTCTACCCAAAATCTATCACACACACACACACACACATGTAAGTGGGAGCTTCTCTTCGGTGGTTTCCAAGACCACCTAGATGGAAAGGTTCAAGTCCTTCTTTGATGAGTTTCACAAGACTCAGGCCACATTGATACCAGATCCTCAGCTCTGTGAGGAGCTACGGATATCCTTATCGGAGAAGCTCATCCTTGCTTATCGATCCTTTATAGGCAGGTTCAGGGGTCATATAGAGGGTGGAAGGCACCCAGAGATGTACATCAAGTACTTAGAAGAGGATCTTGAGGCTGCTCTCTTGGATTTCTTCGAGGGTTACCCAATTAACCAACACCACAAGAGGTTGGTCAAACTGAAGGAACTAATGGATTCAGTAAGTTAATTACACCGAGTGTTGCTATTTATAATTTAGAACAGAGGAGATATTCTTTAAATTCTAGTTTCAATACTCTCTCAAATATCTTTTATGGTATACTTTCTCCATTAATTCCTTATCCCTTGATCTTCTTTCTGATAAGTTATCCCTCCATTTTCCTTGCCTCATATCCCCAAACCCTCTCTCTTCCCTTCTCACAGTCACATGGCTAATTGCTTTAATTGATATGATATATGATTGAAATAGATTTAGTATGTTTGCTTCATTTTCTTTTTAATTTGAGCCCATATAACACCTCTCTCTCCAACATATAGCTACACGTTTACCTATATATATATATATATCACCACACGTGCATTTGCATGTGTGATTTTGCTAGTGTATATAGTTCACATGCACATTTTTATATACCTATCAATATAGAATTCTTACAAATGTATAAACAACATTACATACAAATAGGTAGCAGATTTCAAGATTGTAAGAAGACCATATGTGAAGTGTATATTGATAAATAAACGTACAAGCAAGGTTTGGTTAAAATGCTAAAGAGGAAGAATTAGAAAGAGAAAGTTTGTCCTTTCATAAATTGGAAAGGAAACTTGTCAGGCATTGGACATACCCGTAGTACCGGTCCTTGATATTTTGTTGTGATAACTCGCCAGTGACAGGCATTTCATGCCGGTAAGGACACTCAGCACCTCTTGTGCATTCACCCCGCACATAAAAACTGCAAACATGTGCCCGGTTTCTCTTGTAATAAGGCGTTGTTCTCTGAAGCTTTAATATTGTGTCATTTGGCCGTACCTTTCCATATGAGGATTCATAGTCTATGCCAGCCCGAGCCTGCAACATAAAACATGAGATTTAATAAGGGAAGAGGGAAAAAATGCCTTGAGAATATCCTTGTGAATATCTTAGATTACATAAACCCACTCATTATGCCCAAGCAATAGGATTACAGGCAAGGAAGCACCCAGATCCTTAAAAAATTCCTTGCGTTATGTTAGTTTGACAAATAGAAAAGGAAAAAAAAGAGAGATTTATCAAAACAAAACCAAAACTTTACCAAAGTGAATGTATGACCAAAAGGTCCAAAACATTCTTTTCTTTCCCAAAGTTTTAAGATTTTTCAATGTAAATCAATTCTAAGAAAAGGAAATAACGCCAAGCATGCCAGGACAAGTGGAAGATATGAAAACATTGGAATGAATTTACAAATGAACCTACAAACTGCCAAACTCACATCTGAACCTACAAACTGCCATAAGGGACAAGAAGAAATACTCCAACATCCAGCAAATCGTTGGAATGAAATAATTATTCAATACAAAGCTACATTAATCCAGAGTTGGATTGACAGCCACACTAAAATCTGTAGGTATAGTCATACATTTGTAGCTATAATCAATAATATATCTTATCGGCTTTTGAGTTGTTTATTATTAGAAGTTGGCAGGGTTAAGAGTCTTTAGTGGAGTCTATTTCTTATTGGTCTTTACTTATGTAACCAACGCTACCTTTTTACGATGAAGTTCTTGAATGAATAGAAATTGTGTAAGTGCATCTATGTGAGACTCGTGTAACAGTCCAGCTGATTGCATACTTCCATCACACCAACCAGGGCTTATTTATAATACTATTATTTTTATTCGAGTCTGTCCATTAGACTGAGTTGATCCTGTTGGGAGAATTATGGCACTGCTAATTTGTTTTAGAAGTTACTGCTCTTCTCCCCAATTTCTGTTTACTGTCATCTCTTTCTTCTTATTTCCGAATTTCAAAATCAATTACTCATAGGTCATCCTTAAGGCAACAACAACGACAACAACAACTCAGCCTTATCCCAACTAAATGGGGTCGGCTACATGGATCTGATCAAAAAGAGAAAAAGAAAGAAAAGTAAAAGGAAAGGAACGCAACACAACAAATCAGTAAAATCTCACCTAAATGGGGTCAGGTACATTATTCTTGCCCTCCAATCAGCTCTATTCGAGGTCATACAGACTTAAGGCAATGTTTGCTAATTACTTGAATATCTGGTTTCCTGAAACTTTATTTCATTCTCTGATTTAGTTGGTGTAGCAGTCCTTTAAGATCTGAGTGTTAGATTTTACATCAGATTTTATCCAAATCTAGTTTTACATCAGATTTTATCCAAATCTAGTTTTACATCAGATTTTATCCAAATCTAGCCTTCAGATTAGAAAATTCTTCCTCAAATCCTTAAGTGAGTCCATCACTTGCAGATACATCTGATCAATTTGCATCAGCTTCTGAAAAAGTAACCAAAAGTTTGCAACAAAACACATTTAATCAATTTTGAGGGTGATTTGGAAATTGTGATATGTTTGGCTTCAAAAATTTGAGGAGCTTCCTTTGAGATTCTCGCACCTTATGAGATTTATTTATTTATTTATTTTTATTTTAGCTTTATAGGTGAATATCTCATCCCAATGGAGGTCAAGATAGATGAATGAAGGGGCAGACAGGTTAGCTAGGAAAGGTGTCCCTTGACCAGGGATTTGCTGTTGAATGTGGTCTTCCTCAGTTGCTATAGTAGAATCATTTGGGGAGTTTCTGTGTATATTCCATTTTGATGTAGTTTCATGGGGAGATTTAACCCTCTTCAATATATTCCTATTCTTTTTCTTTTCCTTCCAATAAAACCATTTTCATGAAATTGATTTATTTAATTTCAAAGTTAGTTTTATGGAAATGGATTCCCCTTTTATGCATTTTTTATATCAAAATAATCATTTCAACCTCATCCTTGCTAATACAAATCTTTGAATGAGTTAGTTAACTTAATCTTCATGTTTCTTCAGCCTCCCGCAAGGGGAAGCTTGGCTTGGTATTCATTGCTAAACTGCTTCATAAAGCATAGAGTTCTCAGTATCTTAAATCTTAATTCTATTATGACTAAGTGTATCAAGAATCTTAGTCAATTAATTTAGTTTTCATATTCTAGGCTTGATCATTTTAAAAAATTAGTAATAACATGAATACATGATGGAGGAAAATGAGACTCCAATCAACATACCCTGCGGTCATGCTCCTCTGCGAAGTACTCCCTGTTGACATCACTTTTTGGGATTGTATCATTGGAATTGATTGCCAGTGCTGTATCTCGAACCTGAACTGGCAACCCATAGTCAAGATCCAGTAGACACACTTGGCATACATTTTTCAGCTTACTGCAGGTCTGGCAGACCTCTGTCTTTTTATATCTAGCATCACGACCTGGCCTCCACCTGAAAACTGTGAATGGCCTTGTACAGATCTTGCATTCCTTATCAAAATCCGCTTTAGTCTACATGCAAACCAAAAAAAAAAAATGTCAGTAATGGCATGGGAATCTGATGTAGGCAGGAAGCATCACACACAATAAACCCAAATAAAGATCTGGAATCACCTATCATTAAAAAAAGAAAAAATCTGAATTCAGGAAATGGTGGGTAGGCATCATTTTTTTTTTTTTTAAATGAAGTATTTTTTAATGGTAGTTGTCAAGATGCCACATAGGCATTCAGGCAACTTTGCCTTGGACACCTTGTTGGTGTTACCTTGAATCTAACCCCCCATCCAACACCTTGGGTCGCCTAGACGCCATGATAACTATGCGTGCAAGCAAACACACACAAACGCATGCACACACTTATGGACGAACCTAGGAACACAATTTAGTTCCATGTTGATGCCAATGGCCATATGTTTCAGATACACGTACAGGTTATTTAACCTGTACAAGCAACGTCGCCTATTAAAAATTTAAAACCAAAATCTAAACAGGAGATGGTATTCCAAGGCTCCACAATAGCTTCTGATGGTTACTCATCTTCTTCTTGGAGCTAACCAGTCTTTGTATTTCAAAAGAGGAAGGTAAGTGAGGAATTCTGCATATATGTAAAGAAGAAAGGAATATAAAAATTATATGTTGAACATCCACTATCATCAGCCTCCACAGAACAGGGCTAATGTGATAGGAAAATATATGTTTACGTTGTCGACCACAATTATGCAATCCAATACTCAAAAGTATTGAAATCAACAAGTGATGAGAATTAAATAAAACAACCATATTAAGAAAACAGCCAATTGTGATTCCAACTGTGTAAGTCCATCGCAATCTACAAGTAAATGAATAGCACATCCTGCTATAATTCCTGAGTTCTTCAAAACAGAGAGCCAATACTACTGCCAAACAAAAATGAAGCCAAGTAGACATCCAAGACAAATTATCGAAGAAAATAAGAAACACACAATAGGACATACCCAATATAGCCATAGAGTCAGGCTCTCACAAAATCACAGAAGTGGGTGATAGGTCGACCGGTGTCAGCTACCTAGCGGGTGTGAAGTAGGCTAACTGGAATCTCCAGTTTTGTGTGCCCTGCTACAAACCCAAATGCTTAAATATCTACCTTGATATGTTCCGTTTAGTCATATACCTTTCAGTATATCGGTTACCCCCTCAACCAACTCATCCCCCCC
>NC_056559.1:34803177-34811422 GCF_013358625.1 Macadamia integrifolia | reverse complement strand
CCCAACACACACACACACACACACACACACACACACACACACACACACACACACACACAACAAAATAAAAAAGTTTCCTTGTTTTATGAGATGAAATGTACAACAGGTAAAGTAGTGTTCTCCATTCGCTCAGACGGCAAACTCATTAACTTGGTGACAAATTTACAAGTCCACCAGTCCATGTTGATGTTTTGGACGAAAATAATTATTGACAATGGAAGAGTGAGAGCAAAGCCCTTTCATTATACAACTTCTGACTTTCAGGTTCCATTCTAACAATTTGTCCCTCGAATAGAACTATAGATGAGACTAAAATCCTCTGGATTCCATATTCGTTATCATCTTCAGCGCTTGTAAATAAAGAAAGGAAATAGAGGAGTAATGGATGAAAGACCTTACCATTCGAACGTAGGGATTGTCGCCAAGGCACGATTCGCATATGATGGGGAAATCAGAGCGTTCCCAACCATCGGCCTCCACATCTCTTAGCAACCTGTGTGCCATATTCTTCGTGCCCTAGAAATCCTTCTGATGGTCTGAGTTGACGAAAGAAGATCGAAGACGGTCTAAACGCTAAGCGCAAAGGCTCACCGTAGAGCCAAAAGACTAATAGGACTTCCCCGAGCCTTCCTCTGCAAGTGGGAGAACTGGAGAAGCTACTTGTGTGGTTATGTGGTTATCGTCTGATCTGATATCCTATATGTATATAGGTTTCGTCTGGTTGGAAATTAGGGACGGGGAGTGAATTCAAATCAATGGTAGGCCTTGTTTGGTATACATTTTATAATAGATTATAGGTCTATAAAGCATTTTACTCCACACCTAAAATATATTACGAGACCTTACCCAAAACAAAAAAATCTATTACGAGAATTCACACAAACACAACCTTAAAATGGTAAATTATTATTAAAAAACAAAAAACACCTTAAAATGGTAAATATATTACTGAAGAGGCTTCCTAAAAGGCAGTGTGACCACTACATCATAGTGAGGATTAATGGGAGCACACTCAAATAAGCATTTACCTTTTTCATGGGTGGTGGATTCATTTCACCCTTTCCTTATGTATGGGTGTAGAGGTC
Organism: Macadamia integrifolia; assembly: GCF_013358625.1. Taxonomy (NCBI): domain Eukaryota; kingdom Viridiplantae; phylum Streptophyta; class Magnoliopsida; order Proteales; family Proteaceae; genus Macadamia; species Macadamia integrifolia. Next base: position 34,810,337 of record NC_056559.1, on the reverse strand, counting down.
ACATTGCCTTTTAAGTTTCTTTTTCCTATATGTTATAAGAAAAAATAAGGCCAAAAGGTTGTATGTATGGCTCTTACACCTAGATACAGAGTGGAATAAAATGATCACCTAGCTCCTATTTATGCACTTTCACATGCGCTCCCTTTGGCCCACACTAGCGCAGGGGCACACAACCTTTTAGAGAATCTTCTCCCATATTTTTGTAATGGAGAGGGATCACTTCCTGGTCATGTGGCTATTGCATCAGTATGTGGATCAATGAAATAATGCATGGAGGCGTTGATCACAAGGTAGGGTGGTCGATTCATGTGGATTTAGGTATGGGCTTAGGGATCCATGATCTAAGTAGTGTGTGCTGCCTCATAGGCTTCTTCTCCCCTTATTATTTAGTAGAGGGTTCACTTGAAATGCGCTGTGTGGCCCTATGCCAATGTGAGGGCCAATGGGAGTGTTCTTAAAAGCATGAATATGGATGAAATTTTGGCGCCCCTGTGATACATAGCCTAGGAGGCATTTGGGATACATGCCCTGGCACTGCCAGTAGTCCAATGCACACTGAGAGGCTGACATACTAGAAAGGATCCGGGTCCCACCTACTATGCTTTAGCATTTCTTGGTGGCCCTAGGGTAGTACAGTACACATACAAAATGCGCCCGTTAGTTTCTTAGAGGGAAAGCAAATGCTAACATTTTTCTTTTGGTAAAAGCAAATGCTAACATGGAGGGCGGCGAAGAACGCTCTCACCACGGCAGCACGGCCCCTCCCATGTGAAATTAAAAAAAAAAAAATCGTCATTTTCGATGCCAATATGCGTTACCTCATTGGCAACTGCGGCAGGACAAGGGAGCCGTTCTTTTCTCCTTTCGTTGTTCTTGGTAAAGAACTGCTTCGTGAGGTTCAACTATGTTCTTTACTCAGTCTTCACTCAAAGACCCGCGAAAAAGATGAACGTTGAAAGCTTTTCAAAAAAATTAGTTAGTATGGTGAAGTAGCGATAGTTTCCTACGCCGAAACCGTTAGGAAGAAGGATTGCAGCAATGGATCGGATCGTTGCATCGAACGAATTTTCTTTCAGAGTTGGATTCTCTGGCTACAGCGGTCACCTAAGGCTTGAGCCTCTCTCACCAGTTGAGCGAGCGAACCCGCTGAAAGATGTCCCGGATTTCGTTATTGTCAGTATATCTGTACTGTTTGTTTGCATTTTCTCCCTGTTATCGGGATTTCTCTGCTTTCTTGATTGGTTTTCTTGGTTTCTAGGGTTTGGAATTGAAGCTTTATGCAAAATTCGATTTAATTTTTGGCAAAATATTGTAGTTCCGTAAATTATGTAACTATTTGTCGTAGTGGGTTCTATACCGTAGAGGATGCTAAAAACTTTAGATATGACTGTAAACTGCAATTATTATTATTATTATTATATATTTTTTTTTCATCTTGCTTGTAATTATCATGAGCGTTTTATTCCCTTTATTTGATATTTACATTTGGCAATTGAGTATTTGATTTCCTTTTGTGAAATATCTGTAGTGACTTCCAAGGCAAGATTAAAAAAAAAAATTATTTTGACACAGATTTAAACAGATATATCTCGCGAAATGGTGAAATTTTGGTCGAAATATTAAGCAGTTCAGTTTATTAATATAAAAAAAAAAAAAAAAAAAAAAAAAAAAAAAGAAGAAGAAGGAAGAAATATGCATTTTGGAGGTCAAACAATTTAATTTTACCTGAAACTTCAGGGCAAGCCTATTTGAGCATTATTACATGTATTCAAACCATTAGATTGACAATAAAGTACACAAAAAAAGCACAGGTTGCCACTGCATGCTGTAGCCTTTTGTATCTTTTTTCTTATATAAAACCTATTCTACACATAATTTAGTACTAGAAAACGCGACATTCATTTAAAGCAATTGGAATATGTATTTACAATGAATAAAAAACAATTAAATAGTGCACGAATGTTAAAAAGTGTCATCATAGACAATAAGTACACATGTTGACACCTCTATGCCTATGTCAATACTACATGGAGTTCCAGGGTTTCAAGTTATCAATTTACAACCTTATAAGTACGATTTTTAATAGGTACAACTATTACCTTCAAATTTGATTGAAATTAGTTATATATGACAAGGGTTTGTAACATTTTTTCGAAACAATTGAAACATATCATTCATTTTGGCATCGTGACTGAAATTTTGATCAAAACTTTGTAACATATGTGATGCACACATTGTTTTGTTTCGAGGCAGCTCGAAACCAAAATAATTCATCGAAATTTCAGTATTTCAACCGAAATTTTGAACCATGTTCCATTGACTGTGAACAAGGCTTTGCATTTTTAATTACTCCATTTTTATTGACACTGATATTGGTGATTTTTGTTCGCCATCTGATGTTCCAAATTATTTTTTAGTAAGGGTTTAGTAATATGTCACGTGGTCAGGATCTCCAATTGGTCTTAGAAAGCTTATAACAAAGTACCTAGAGAGTTAATTTGGCATGTATTAAAGAAGAGAAGTGTTTCAAGTAAATATGTGGATATAGTTAACAACATGTATAATATGGTGGTGATTAGTGGCTAGCATAAGGACTGTGGGGCTTAAGGTAGTGAATTCCCAATCACAATTTAGTTACATCGAGGATTAGCTTTAAGCCAATATTTTTTTGCACTAATCATAGATGAATTGACTAGAGACATTTAGGATTAAATCCCTTGTTGTATGTTTTTTATGATGATATTGTTTTGGTGGATGAAACAATAGTATGGATAAACGCTAAGTTGGAATATGGAGATCAAAATCTTGGAATCAAATGGTTTTAAGATTAGTAGAATAAAAATAGAGTATATGGTGTGTATACTCTGTTTTTAGTTGGGATAAGGCTGAGTTGTTGTTGTGTTACTTGTGTATGGTGTATAACTTTAGTAACAACATGACGGATAGTGAGAATTGATGAGAGGGGGATACCACAAAGTGAATATTTCAGGTATCTAGGCTCAATCATAAATAAAGGAGGAGAAAAAGAGGATGATGTTACTCACAGAATTAAAATATGATGGATGAAGTGGAGAGATGTGTCGGGAGTGTTGTGTGATCGACGGATTGAGGATTCTTTTAAAACTTGAAGGAAAATTTGATAAATCATACGACTGGATATGATGTATGGAGCTAAATGTTTGGCAGTGGGAAACATCACATAGATAGAATTTAACATAGCTGAGATGGATGCATGGTAAAACTAGAAAGGAGAAAATAAGGAATGTACAAATCAAAGCTGATTTAGGAGTGTAGCTCCAATACATGATAAGCTATGAGAAGGTTGGTTGAGGTGGCATGGGCATGTGCAATGGAGGCCTTTTGATGCTCCTGTACGGACGAGTGATTTGATTCAGACTAAAGGAGCTAAAAGAGTCAGGGGTAGACCTAAAATGACTTTGAGAGAAGTGTTGAGGGAATACATGCATAGCTTAGACCTTTGTTACAAGTACGGATTTGAATAGAGCTAATTGGAGGGTAAGGATCCATGTAGCTGATGATATTTAGTTGGGATAAGGCTGAGTTGAGTTGAGTTTAAGAATATGTCATGTGGCTTCTTGCCAAGCTTTATTGTAGAATTGCCAATCTATGCTGACTTTCCAAGCCTGCACAACACATTAAATGTATTACTTTAATGGCAAACGACAACTTATCCCCGAAAATGAATCTTAAAGTGTTACATCAGATTTCTGCTAAAACTGGATATTTGCAGCAAGTAGCACTGAGTTCTCTTCCTCTAGAAGGCTAATATTTTATTCTTATTCCCATCTTACTTATTATTATCATTTACGTCACTGTCATTGTAAGTTTGTATCCCCCTTTGTTTATCCATTCCAGCCACCGGCATTTGCACCGGAAACACCAGAATCTGTGAGGAAGTACCTGGAGGAGAAATATCTTCTGCCAGAATTGGACCCTGATGAGTTTTCCCCTGAAAAAGCAGGAAGGCAGTGGGATTTTGATTGGTTTGACAAAGCAAAAGAGCATTTGGAGCCATCATTGCCACGATCTGTGGTGGTTCCGACATGGGAATTGCCATTTAGGCGCGTCAAGAAGGGAGCATATGTTCAACACAGATGGGATCCAAAATCTGTGGAGGTCTGATATGCTGCATAAATTTCAAATTGTTGTTCTCTGAAGTAATCCACAATTTATATTTTCCTATGAAATTAACATCACACTGGTTGTTACTGTTTCTGTTATTGTTTTTATTATCTGAATGTGCTCTGTGGTTGGCTGTTTTCATCACTATCAGATGGATGTAGCAGAACTAATGGAAGGAGCTCAGGATTCTGGATCTATGCCACGTATGCCTGGACCTGCAAAAGATTTCGTGAGAGGCACTACCAACAACCGTCCTTTTCGTCCTGGAGGTCTTGATGATTCCCAATCCTTGGAAAGGATACTTCCTGATGGTGCATGCAATGGTGACTGGGTTCGTGAAGTTCTCGATGGTGGCCCTGCACAGGTCATTCCTCCAAGTTGTAAGCATGGATTAGATCTTGGTGATCTCAAGGTATTATAGTATGTTTATAAAGTATTTTGCTTGTATCAAGATGCCTTCTGCTCTCCCTCAGCCCTCCCCTCCCCCCTTTTCAAAGAGATGGGAAGGACTATTGTTTAACTCAAAATTTATCACATGCAATTGAAGGCATATCCATGCTCGTGGAGAGTCAGTAAGGACCAAGGTGTGGTTAAGAGCACATCAGACGAAAAGTTGGTCAGTTATCATTTGTAATCTTGCAGTCTTTTACTTATCATTTTTGGAATTCGTTGTAATTAACCAAGAAAAAGGTCATGCAGTATCTTACTGCATATTTTGCTATATTCTGAGTTTGTTTTGAATATCTCATGCTCTGGTTCAAATTTTAAATCTGGACAAGGCACACCGTGATATTTTATCACATATTTTACACACAATGTATGCAATTAATCTTGATTATATCCAGAAATTTATTTTATTCTTCTTTCTTCCTCAATGGTTTTTACATTTATGCATCTCTAATGCCATTTTCACATTCAACTCATGCTTTTGGTGTTCATGTGATCTGCAGAGTGGTTTGTCTGTACAGTTTGATGATTTATTTAAGAAGGCTTGGGATGATGATATCGTTGAAGAGTCAAGTGGATATGGTATTTATGATCTTCACCTTGGTTTCTAGTTCAGCATATATTTTCTTCAATAATGTTGTCCTATATACTCTTGGTGAGTCAAATAGGAAGAGATACAATTTTTTTTGGGTTTTAAGTTGAATTGCTACTGCTTTTCTTCCTTGAGATTTCTGATACTGATCTCGATTACCACAATGAAGCTTTAATCTTCCTGATTACCTTTTTAACTTTGTTGTCATACATGTTCTGCATTTAATTTTCTTCAAATACCTCTTGGGATTTATCTGCACTCAGTATGTCAAGAGTGATCACTTATTTTGGTGACAGAGAACCCATTTGTGTAACTTTGATATGTACACTCACTCGGTATTATATTGAAGAAGTCAGAAATGGGAACAACCACTCTGGTTTATCTATTTTTCCTTGTACTAGTGTAGAATCCTTTTGGGACTTTGTGATATCATATTTTTGACAATGTAATCATTCCTTGTACTGGCTATCTACTGGATTTTGTTTGTTACCTAATTTCTGAGGCCATCATAGATGTGATGATTTGCAGATGAGATGAATTCATGCGCTCAAGTAAAGTTTGCGCAGGAACCAAAATAAAAATTTGAGATGTCATTGCCATTATAATTTTGTAGAAACTACTTGTGAATATTGGCTTGAGAAGTAAGTTGATGCTTTTTACTTGATTTTTGTTTGTAAAGATAATCTCTTTGAAGCGGAGCCGGGTAAGCTAGAAACTGATGTGGAAAAGGATGCCACTGTGACTAGTAGTGTTCCTGGTTCTGAAGCTTCAGTGTTAGATGAGATACTGTTGGCTGATCCAGGAGGATCAACATCAAGGTTCGATGGAACTGGTGATAGTGGTGGACAACAGCCAAAAGAGGTATTCGTCTGTTCTGGACTTGGTCAGCAGTTCACTTCCCCCTTAGAGTTCCTCATTCTTTAATAGTATAGTCCTAACTTTGGCAGTCTGTTCTCTGGTATTGCATTCTCTTTCTATTTTGTTTATGTTCAGAAGGTTGATTTATAACTGTTACTTGTGGATTTATTCCTATCCTGCCTTTTACGGCGAATGCTTTTGTTATTGAGTCCCCCCATACTGTCTGCAGGCTTGGGCTATTAGTGGAGGGAGTGAAGGGATCGCGGATCATTTTCATGAACTTGTTCCTGACATGGCCCTTGATTTTCCTTTTGAATTAGATATATTCCAGAAGGAGGTACTGCTTCTTTAACTTTTCAACCTTTCCTTTCTGATGGCAAAATGATGGGTGGTTGAATAATAAATGTTGTTTGTGAGAAAATTATGACCTGAACTATGCTTTTTAACCAACATTCATTATACCTGTTATATCATGGCATGCTGTTTTGGATTGTAAATGTCTGGATGAAGTAAAACTTGTAACAAATCATGTGGGACACCACTGTTACATTTAGTAATGTCATAGCCTCAAATACCTAAAAAGATGTATTTTTTATCTTACTTCTTTTGTATTACCTTTTCCCCACTTCATTTCAGTTTTTTTGCTTATGAAGCCATGGGACAGTTCTCTTCTCATATTATCATTTTTTTCTTTTTTATTTATCATATTAATGCAGATCAATCAGATTTGACAGATATGATTGGCCTACAAGACTACAAGTAATGTGCTCACTAATTAATGGAAGAGACCCCGATCTGGCGGCTAGATGTGGGTAAAATCTGTTCTCAAATCTAACGGTCAAATTTGAAGATAGATGCTAGAAGATCCTAACAGCTAGTTTCCAGAATTTAAATTAGTCATAAAATTGGCAAGTATTTGAATTTAATGGGTTGGATGGACGAGAAGAAAGAAGGGTCAATGGATGTCATGGAGGTGGTAAATTAGGGATGAATTTAGGAATTAGGAGTAGCCTATGATGGGGATGAGGAAAGAAATCAATTAATTCCATAGAGTTGTCCCAAGGAGGAAGGGAGAGAGGGAGAGAGAGAGAGAGAGAGGGGTGCAAACCGGGGGGGGGGG
>NC_056559.1:34773285-34803157 GCF_013358625.1 Macadamia integrifolia | reverse complement strand
GGGGGGTGTGGGGGCATTTACAACCTTTGAATAAAAAAGGAAATAGAAGTCTAGTCAAGATATTCCTTACTGGTAAAAACCATAAAATAAGGCATCTAAAAGAATTAAAGGACTCTCTAATAAAAAAATCTACTTACGGACCCCACATAATCTTATCCATCTACTTAATCCCTTGTACCCTTTAAATCCCAACTTTAGGGCTTATAAGAAGCCCATTACATTAATTAAACCTAAAAATAACAAGCCCAAGGCCCATAGAACCCAACCACGGGCCTGAATAAAGTATTCCAAGGTCTAATTGGATCGACTGAACACCCTTAACTGCATCACATATTCTTGACTACACTGGTTAGCACATATGAATAGAGTTTAGAGTTCCACATGGTCTTCTTTAACATGGATTTGCACATGTCAGTTATAGGAATTTGAATATGGAGAATAAGAAGCACCTTGTGTCATTGACTTTAATATGATATTGAATATAGTATTAATTTTTCCTTATCCTTGGAAAAAAAAAAATCTCTTCCAGGCTGGTGAGGTGACCTTGTGATTGGACTCTGTCTCATCATTAATTCCGACCACTTATTGTTCAGAGACGAAAATACCCTTCCCCATGCTAATCAAAGGGTTTGGTTCTCCATGGTGAAGAGAGAATCTCCTCACCATGGGTGAAGAGAAACTGGGTCCTTGAATATATTATGGAGAAACAAATCTTTGTCTTTTCTAGGATGCCTTTATATTTTTTCTAAAGTGGTATCTGTTTGTGATTGTATTTGTACTTAGTATTGAGGACTTCAAATGTTGATTACTTAATATAATCTTCTTGTAGCTTGAATACATAATTTCTCTTGCAACAATCTTTGCCATGTGCATGAAAATTACCTTTTTTTTTTCTCCTTATTTTGTCTCATGTGGCTGCTGCAGGCTATATATTATCTTGAAAAGGGGGACTCTGTTTTCGTAGCAGCTCACACATCAGCTGGAAAGACTGTTGTTGCGGAATATGCATTTGCTTTGGCTTCAAAAGTATGAATTTCAGCCTCTGACTCCTCAAATTGAGCATAAAATGGGTATATGGATCCAAGGTCAGGTTGGAAGCAACACTGGTTTGATGCTCACTCTGATCAGTTCTTGTGAGCCCATATCTGGCCCCTGTTTCCAAAAGGTCCTGGATATGGATCATATGCAAGCTAAATAGCTATGGTTCGTTCTAATCATTTGTTTGAATAGTGTATGCAAAAACGAGGAACTGGATCCGGGTAAGACCTGAAGCACCCTATTCATCCAAAAAAAAAGAAAAGAAAAAAGGCCTGAAGCACCCAATCCTTATCTGACCTGAATATTCAAGTGGATTTATTTTAGGATGCAAACCTGACAGAACTGGATGCAGGTCAGAGGTGATCTTGGACTGTCTCTTGCAATTTTATGCTTTATCCTCAACTGTTTTATTGTGTTACAACTGCTTGTCCCCAAAAGCTTGAGCTTTTAGGAAGGGCATACAAGAATGTATATCAAAATAGTCCCACCTATGTAGCAGCACACACACATGGCTCTGCACGTGATACCAACACGTGGCCCCAGGGTACAGGGTACAGGGCACAGGGGCACAACACACTTCCCCACACCTACCAGGGATCGAACACTCGACCTTTTGGCTTTGATACCATGTTATAACTGCTACTCCCAAAAGCCCGAGCTTGGGAAGGGGCACATAATAATGTACATCAACATAGTGTTGTCATATTAACCCCACTTATAGGAAAACTATTTTGAACGTAGAATGTGTAATAAGATGTAAAAAGCTTTTCAGGTTGCTGAGGCTGTTTGACATTTCCAAGTACTAGAAAGCTGGTAGAGTATTTTATGCTTGAATCTAGTTGCTTTAGATTTTCATCTGGATCCATAAGCTCCCCCTAGCTGGCACATGCTAATTGGATCTGCACTATTTCATTCCATCATATTGTACTTTTCCACAGTAGTGTTGTTATTGTATCTGTAGAATTTTCATGCTAAATGTTTTAAAAGATACTTATCTTTTGTAGCATTGCACGCGGGCTGTATATACTGCTCCCATAAAAACCATCAGCAACCAGAAATACAGGGATTTCTGTGGAAAATTTGATGTTGGTCTTCTCACTGGGGATGTTAGCTTGAGGCCTGAGGCATCTTGTCTTATCATGACAACTGAAATATTAAGGTCAATGCTCTACAGAGGTGCTGATATTATTCGTGATATTGAATGGGTAAGGGTCATTTTATATGGTATCTTACTCCATGGTTATTTATTCTTTTTTGCTTTTATTGTCTTATATTAAATGGTGATCTTTTTCTTTTATTTTTGGTCTCTTGCATTCTTGTTACTTCCTTTTTCTTTTTTAATGCTAAATCTTTTTCTTTTTTAATGCTAAATCTGTCCCTTCTTTCATGGAAATTCCTGAGATATTCTTTGATTTCCGAATATTTGGAGGAACAGGTTATATTTGATGAAGTGCACTACGTCAATGATGTTGAAAGAGGGGTTGTTTGGGAAGAAGTTATCATCATGCTTCCGAGGCATGTCAATATTGTTCTCCTTTCTGCAACAGTATGTATTTCTTTGTCATATTTATATTTTGGACTCCTGGGAAGGGGCTGTATCAATGATGATGGTGTTGATTATTGCGGACACGTGTTACATGCAACTTGTGTTTTCCATAAATTAGATCCGTCTTTTTGTTCCCTCCTTTTCTTCTTAAACATATGCTGTTCATCTGGCATTCATGATTTTTAATTTTGCCATCCTGGAAGTTATGTATTTAGGAATTTTTCCCAGAACAAAATTGGGCCTGAGTTTTACCCCCTGCATCGCAGGAGAGGCTGTTTCCAAGTTTCGAACCTGTGACCAGCATCTTGCAATGGTGCAACTTAACCGTTGTGCCACTGGCTCGCCCACAGTTAAAATTTTGTCAGTATTTTTGACCAGATTTTGGAATGTTTAATATGATATGATCTTTCTGAATGCCTTTTTTCTTTTCCTTTTTTGGGGTGCATTTGATCATCTTCCTTTGCTCAATAAATGGCCAAGAATCCTACTACTCTATGTCTCTATCCATCATCGCTACTCGCTTCTCTAGTTCTAACTGCTAAATGGGAGAGAATCATAGTTTGATTTGTTTATTATTATTATTATTATTATTTATTTATTTATTTATTTATTTTTCTTACTAGTTTATAAAGAAAAAATATACTTGTCATTGTATTAACTTTGTTTCTCTCTCTCTCTCTCTCTCTCTCTCTCTCTTAATTAGGAAATTATCTTTGTTTATAATTTTTTTTATAGGGAAGGTACTTAAACCATATAAAATAAATGGAAAGTCATTCTCTAATATCTGATCTGGAGATGGACCTTAAACAGGTACTGTGTTGTGTCAAACTGGTTTAATTGCTGTTAAAATGGGTTGACCCACTGATGGCAGCAAGAAACCGTCTTGAATGTGTATGTCTAATTTGCCTTAATATTTATTTTGTCTAGACAACTAAAAGTAAGATACCCACTTTGTTTTGGTAATCATTTAGCAGTTACCTGTCAATTAAATTTATGATTAGTTTCCTAATAAAGTAGGTGAATTTTCTATAACTTTGAAACTACTAACTGATGATCCATTTAATCAAGTTTTCATAGCTTTGAAAATTTGATTCTGTCAATGCTGCATTTTTTTTAATGAGAAATATTTTCTTTGACATAGCTTTTATCATGCCCATTTTTGGACAAGAACAAAACGAAAAGAAAAATATTTACTCAAGTCCTCAACATCTGGAAAATGACTTGCATGAGAGAATTTTGTGAGTCATTCTTCTTAATAAAATGGAATAACTGTTGCGGCAATCTGCTTGACTGACAATGGGTTCAGGAATTTACTCCCAATCCATAGAAATGATAGTGCATAACTACGTGTATATCGTCATTTAAAAATATTTCCGCTTTACATGAAAAGATATGGATCCTGAAGAGGCACTAATGAATGTGCACTAAGAAATGGTTCACTAAGAAATGGTTCTCTCTGGGTTTTGAAAATTTTGGGCCAATAAACTGAGAGTCCAACTAGTGTGACCCCCAACCCCAAGGGCTCTCCAGGTTATAGGCAGTGGGATATATATATATATATATATATATGAAAATGAAGGGAAAAAAAATCATCCAAGACTACTTTTGATTTAAATATTAACAAATGATTTTATCTGAGATTGTAAAATTCTAAAAAATTTCAGTTAGGTCTGGAGAATTGAGATTTTGAAATTTCAGCAATGTTTTAAAAACCTTCGACACTTTAATATTCTTTTGGTCTGCTTAACTGTGATACGAATGCCAAAATAAAATATTTTACTCTTAATATGCCCTTGCTCAGTGACCATAAACCAACAAAAACTATGTATTGGATCAATATTGATGAAGTTAGTGGGGATGGGGATACCCTTAATTGACTCTATTTAGCTAAACTCAATTCAACATAGCCTTGTCCCCACCCCCACCCCCACCCCCACCCCCACCCCAACAAAGAACTAAAGGAAATAAAATTGACAAAGCCCTGTCACAGCTATGAAAGGTTGTCACTAAGGTTGTCCAGTGACAACAGCTACCTACAATTCTCGCTGTTACTTAAATAATACACCCAGAATTTGTTCCAAATTGGAGCCTGAACCATTTGCCACATGTACACTGCTTTTTCTGCCTTTTGGAAATTCTGTGCTATAAAAGGTGAAGGTCAATTCCTTGTTGGGAAAAACTTACTTCCTAACGACAATTTTGTACATTTCAAATTATTACATAATAAGTTGTAGTTGATAATTTCCAGCTTTACTGACTCGAGGTTCCTAGCACATCCACTTAGTTATCAGTAACATTTTGTAGGTGCCCAACACGATAGAATTTGCGGATTGGATTGGTCGAACCAAGCAAAAAAAAATCCGTGTTACAGGGTAAGTAGTAAATTTAGTTTTGATAGCCAGAGTTATTGAATTATTTTACTGCCTTCGAAGCTGTATATGATGCCTCTTTTTTTATATGAATATTAGAATGAAAACTTGCCTTATACCTCGGTCAACCTCTATTTTTTAATTTACCATATTCTTGTTTGGCATTTGCTTACTACCAGGACCTCAAAAAGACCCGTTCCTTTGGAGCACTGCCTATTCTATTCTGGCGAGCTGTACAAAATATGTGAAAATGAAAATTTTCTGCCTCAGGGATGGAAAGCTGCGAAGGATGCTTACAAGAAGAAGAATTCAAGTACAGTTGGAGGTGGTACTGGAACACATCTGGGGTCTGCAGCAGCCCATGGCAGGGCTCGAATGCAGCAACGAGAAAATCCTAACCGTGGCAAACAGAACAAGCATTCTGGACCTCAAAGTTTGGGTAACTTTTCAGGGGCTGGTGGGTTGAGCCAGAACAACTGGGGGTCGAAGAGATCAGAGGCTTCTCTGTGGCTGTTGCTTATAAACAAGCTTTCAAAGAAGTCCCTTTTACCGGTATGTTTGGACTGTTTCATTACAAAATTTAATATGTGCTTGTTGATGTTGTAACCCGGCAGTCACTGAGAGGGGGGTGAATCAGTGAGTCCAATTCTGATCCCCAATAATCTGTCCGATGTCTGGCCAAGAAAAACCTGATACACCTGTCCCTGTTTGCACACAGTCGTATGCACACTCTGCCTCTCACAGGCACTTCCAAGTGTGCACATCTGTTCCGCATTCCACGCACTTCAATATAAAATGCAAACAACAAGTACCCACAACACAGGGTTTTTACGAGGTTCGGCAATTTGCCTACATCCCCGGAGTAGTGCCTGTAAAAGCTTCTTACCTACTCAATACACTACTTTTGACTGCATCCACACCCAATTTTCTCAAGCCGAAGCTGAGATGGCACTCGCAGTGCCGGTACAATGTGTAGCACCCACTACATAGGAGTTAACCCTAACATACATACATATTATCATATATGCATATAATGTAAATTCTAGGGTTAGAAAATCTCACAGTCCTTGTCTGGTGTTAGCAAAGTTGTCTCAGAGCATAGTCTCTACACACTGGAATCCTCAACTCCCCTCTAGAGTAGGAGACTTGAATCTTCAAGTAAGCTCAACATGGCTATGGCATCTCACAAGTCTTCTCCCTTGTCCTCTTGCACTTTAAAGCACAAATAGAAAAACCCTCTCTTCTTTTCTCTCTTCTCTTGGCTTTTGATCAATGAAACATCAAGAACACTCAACTACCTTCTCAAACCCACTTTAATGGAGTAAAGACACTTTCCATCAAGCAATAAACCTCATTTAATGATCAATCATCAAGAGGAAAACTTCTCTTGCCAAAACCGTAGGCTTCCTTCACTCAAAATTCATTTTTCTTGCTACCATGGTGTAGCATGTAGGGCTTGAAAAAACGAAGAAGTAGCAACTTGGTTCACCCAAATCCGAGTTAAAATGAGGGAGATATGACCATTTGAAGTTAGAGCAATGAGATAGTCTGAAATGGAATCTTCATAGGGGTGGCGTAGGCTATGCCAGTGGTGCGCGCAACAGGGGCGCAGATCTGATCGTAGATCTCATCTAAAAGTATATTTTAATATTAACCGTCAGATTTAAAAAACGGACAAAAAGATAGAACCACAGGATTGGAATCTTAATGATGTTAGCGTGACACAATCATGACACATGCTGACGCAAGCCGTCAGCGCCTGCTTCAACGCCAGGTGCGTTGTCGATCACGGATTGGTCCGTGCTGACACATCACTTGGTGATGTTGAATGCTTTTCCATAAAGCAAAAACTGTTTTCAACCGTCCGATTGGCTTCATCTCAACTAGATCTGATCAGATCTTAGGGAAGAGAATCAAGCATGGTGCACCATGCACATGCGTCACACTTGATGAAGACCCAGTTCTTTAAATCACTCACCAGCCCCTGGATTCTTATAATTACAAGAAAACCCTCCAAATATTCAACCAAATTTCTAAAAGATCCCCCACTGGCCGAGAGCTACTGTTGGTTTTCTGGTTCGGATTTTTGAACCGGCTTCACAGAAACAGATGTAACTTTTTCATACGATATGCGATCGAGATGAAACGAAGTGCGTTGGAACCGCGACTGGACGCTCTACGACTTTCCAGAAGATCCGATCATCTGTCTCAGCCATGTAAAAAGACCAAAATGCCCCTAGACCTTTCCAATGACGCATCTTTCTCATACGGAATCGGAATGTGATGAAATCAAAACCATTGGAAAGATTGGATTTTTTTCGTATTGTTACATGGAGAACACTTCCTTTAAAAAATTCATCTTCAATGTCAAAACTGCCCTCGAATGCCACAAATGCCGTAACTTCTTCATACAGTATCGGAATGCTACAAAATCAGATGCACTGGACTAGATAAATTCCAATCTATCTTTTTCATGAAGAAACAATCTTCCAAAAATGTCATTTTCACTGCCAAAAATTCCCCCGAGCATAAATAGGCCAATTTTGCCAGTTTTGACCTAGAAACCCGCACCACCTACCATGGATGAATCAAACCACTCCATGCACACAATGTGGCTAGGTTATCTCATCGATGATACTCAACGCTGCTATGTCATCACTTTCGGCCATGTCACTCAAACTGGCCACATCATCACTGCCACGTGGCTGGGTTGCCAACAAGGACAACCATACAACAACAGATGTGTTGATATTTTTCCCTGTAAGATTTATCCGAGAGGGTCATTGGGAAGAATGCAACCTTATAGGTTGTTGTTGGTCCAATGCAACTATAGATATTGTTACGTTATTGGACTGATCCTTTTCAGGTCCATGATGGATTAGTTGATGGACTGACAGGATCAGAAGATCCAATATGGTTCCCCCCAATCCTGCTAGTGGGTTGGACTGATTCCAACTAATCCTGATCTGCATTGGGATATTGGGATTGGCTAATCCTTCAAACCATTTCATCATGCATTCTTATGAGTGCACAGGCTCAGGGCGGGGGTTCTGTTCCAAGGATTTCTTCTATTATAGGTAATGGTCTCAATTACGTCTTTGATTGGATCCATGTAGCCGACCCCATTTAGTTAGGACAAGGCTGAGTTGTTGGTCTCAGTTCACTTGGGTGTGGTGAATTTGAGACAGACAGCTGGGTTATGAAGGCATGATCAACACCTCTCACTAGATTTTTTCGTTTCAATTTTTGGCTTAACCTGATCATGTTTACCAGCCTACCAGATGAGACTTTTAATATTTCTGTTTGTCATGACTTCAGGTGGTTATTTTTTGTTTTTCAAAGAATCGATGTGATAAATCAGCAGATAATATTACTGGGACTGACCTTACCAGTAGTTCGGAGAAAAGTGAAATTCGTGTTTTCTGTGACAAGGCCTTTTCACGCCTGAAGGGATCTGACAGGAACCTTCCACAGGTCTTCTGGAGCTCTGGTTTTTCTTCTACTCTCATGTGTTCAATTTTAACTTCATCCATTAGTAAGCACTGTATTTACTCCTCCAACAGGTAGTCAGAGTCCAAAGCCTTCTTCGTAGAGGGATTGGTGTGCACCATGCAGGGCTGCTTCCCATTGTTAAAGAAGTTGTTGAGATGCTTTTTTGCCGTGGTGTGATTAAGGTAAGTCGTCTAATTTTATTAGCAATTTCAACGAGTATTATAGCTTCTTCTTCTTCCTTTTTTTTTTTTTTTTTTTTTTTTTTTTTTTTAATATTTTCAAAACAATGTCAAAATGGCAATTATCTCAGGAGTTTAAATATTTAGAATTCCCTCAACATTCAAAATTCTCTTCAACATGTACACACATGTAAAATTTTATTCATCTCATTTTACATGCCACGGATTAATTCATAGTTATTTTCTGGACTTCTATGGATTGACACTGCCCTCCCCCTTTTCCTTTTGCTTACTGTAGGTGTTATTTTCGACGGAGACATTTGCCATGGGGGTTAATGCTCCGGCCAGAACAGTGAGTGCCTGTCATGTTCATGGCATTGATATGAATGAGATTATTCTTAATTAATAGCGCTAATGTTTTGCTTTCTTTTGCTCGAATAATATTTTGTTTTCTTCCGTGTTTGCATGGGTTTTTATCATTAAAGTTTTGACTGAGAAGGTGACAGCTGTTGGCTATATTTTCTGCCTAGATGCTTGTTCAAACTGACTTCCTTTGGCTCTGTGTGGTTGCAAGGGAAATTAAAGGGAATGAGAGTGAAATCTTACCCTAAAAGGGAAACTTTGGTACTCATTATCTAACATGATTGTATAAACTAACTCCAAATCATTCCATATTTGGTTATAAAAATTCACTTTAATTTGCATTTAAATCCCTTGAAAATTAAAGTAAAAATTACATCTAAAAAGCATCATTACTAAATATGGTAATAAAATTTAAGTAGCTTATACAATCATGTTGGATAATGATTACCCAAGTTTCCTTTTTTAGGTTTAAGAGTTTTCTCATCTGGCATAGTGCCTTTGGGAAATGGTGCCCTTTCCTCTAAATTTTGTTCTCAGTTAGTCATATATATTCACAGAAATACATATATCAAAGATTTTCTTGAAGTTTTGGTATAAACTATATTCACAGAAATTCAGATATCAAAGATTTGCTAGAGCTTTCGGTATAAGTGGCAGTAACAGGCTTCAGGTCTATTATCTGTTGGTTGAGGACATTGTACCCATGAAATCATGGGTTTGATCCTAGTTTACATGTGGGAATGAAGAAAGGCTTTTCGGGGTCATATTTTTTTTTTTTTAATTTAACTTACTGTTAGTTGCCTTTTTTCGTACTTTTCCTCCAGATAGAAAAAATTTCGCAGACCATGCATACTTTGCTTAGATAACACTATCAATAATAATATTTCTCAAATTTGATGTTTTAAGGATTTAAATGACCTTGAATTAGTGTGCAATTTCAATGATGTTCATAAAGAAAATCATGTATAATTGTATACAACATTAATCAAATCTATATTGCAGCACCAATTAAATTAGTACTGAAATTCATGGAATATTGTAGAAGGTGTCATATTTGAAGGGTTTATTGGTTTGCCCTTTTGTACAAATAATGGGATTTTGAGTAATATATTTTTGGGATTTTTTTTTTGCAGGTTGTTTTTGACACTTTGAGGAAGTTTGATGGTAAGGAATTCAGACAGTTACTTCCTGGAGAGTACACTCAAATGGCTGGTCGCGCTGGCAGGAGAGGACTCGATAAGATTGGTACAGTAGTTGTGATGTGTCGGGACGAGGTCCCAGAGGAGATGGATTTGAAACATGTCATAGTTGGAAGCGCAACTAGGCTTGAATCTCAATTTCGACTAACTTACACCATGATCTTGCATCTCCTTCGTGTTGAAGAGTTGAAGGTACTCACAAGCATTTTTTTTCCCCCTCTTTTTTTTTGCAGTCATTGAAATTGTATTTCCTTAAGAATCTCAGATTAAACATTAAGTGCATTTTCTAATAAATATTTTGGTCATTGTTCTTGTAATTTCTTGGAATATCGGATCTCTGACGGGTAAAAGTATGGAGTTGATAGATGTTATGTTGCGAAGAAGGATTAGTGTTGCATGTGTTCAAGAGACGAGATGGAAGGGCAGCAAAGCTAAGAGGTTGGATGACTTCAAGCTATGGTACTTGGGAAGCGAAAGTGGGAGAGGTGGAATGGGCATAGTAGTAGACAAAGACCTGGACTTGATGAAAGTGTTGAAGTACAATTCTGGGAGCATATGGATGATGTGATGCATTGTGTTGGTCAGGGAGAAAAAAATATTATAGGTGGGGATCTAAACAGGCATGTGGGAAAAGATCCAAGAGGCTATGAAGAGGTTCCTAAAGGATACGGATTGGGGGAAGGAATGCAGAGGGGATTTCACTGTTGGACTTTGCATTAGCATATGACTACTGCATTGCAAACACTTTCTTTGAGAAGAGAGAAGAACATTTAGTTACTTACAAAAGTGGGCAGCATGCAAGCCAAATGGACTTCTTTTTCACTAGAAGATCTGCTAGATTGTTGTGTAAAGATTCTAAGGTTATACCGAGAGAGAGTTTCATGTCTCAACATCGACTGCTTGTCCTGGATTTGTAGCTCAATATGAAGCAACGTAAAAAAGCCAAACATATCTACCCTAAGATAAAGTGGGGGTGGCTACAAGGAGCTACCATAAAACCTTTTTCTGATAAAATGGTAGAACAAGGCAAGTGAAAGGGAAAACTAACGAGATATGCGCAGATATGACAACTTGTATTAAGAAGGTGGCTAAAGAAGTTCTAGGGGTATCAAAGGATGGGGGTCGAACTTCTAGAGAGACCTGGTGGTGGGATAACGAGGTCTAGGCCGCCATTAAGACTAAGAAAGAGTTTTAAGTCATGGCAAAGGACTAACGAAGCAGAAAATATGGCATGTTATCACACAACTAGAAATGAGGCTAGGAAGATTATGGGGAAAGCAAGGGCAAAGAAATATGATAAACTGTATAAAAATCTTAATACAAGGGAAGGGGAAAAAGAGATATATAAAATAACTAAAATAAGAGAAATGATGACCAGAGATTTGAACCATGTCAGATGCATTAAGAGTAAGGATGGAAGAGTTCTCGTACGAAATGAGGACATTATGAAGAGATAGGGTGATTATTTTTGCAACCTACTAAATGGAGATACAACAACTAATAGGAGAGACTCAGGAGTGGAAGAGAATAGACATCATTCTAACTCATCCCAGGAACATATACTGCAAGTTGGACAAATCGAGGTTATAGAGGCCCTATGAAAGAGGATCGTAGGTAGAACATCGGGACCATATAAGATCCCAATTGAAGTGTGGAAGAGCCTTGGAGGACATGGGGTGTCTTGGCTAATCAAACTATTTAACAAGATTTTGAATACTAAGACTATGCCAGATAAGTGGAGGAGAAGCAATGTAGCTCTGATCTTTAAGAACAAAGGGGATATTCAGAACTGCAATAACTATAGAACTATAAAACTTATGAGTCATACTATGAAACTTTGGGGAAAAGGTTATTAAAGCACACCTAAGGAAGGGAACTAAAATAACAGAGAACCAATTTGGTTTTATGCCAGGGAGATCCACGATAGAGGCTATGTACTTGCTAACGCGGCTTATGGAAGTTTTTAGCCACAAAAAGGACCTACACATGGTCTTCATTCACTTAGAGAAAGCCTGTGACAGAGTACCAAGGGAGCTCATTTGGAATGTCTTAGAGAAGAGAAGGGGTGTGAATAACTATATAGATATAATCAAAGACATGTATGAGGGAGTGGTGACGAGTGTCAATACTATAGAGGGTAAAAGTAACGAATTATCAATTACTATTGGGCTACACTAAGGATCGGCTCTAATTCCTTATTTGTTTGCACTCATAGTAGATGATCTAACCAAGCACTTACAAAACTTAGTTCCATGGTGTATGCTATTTGCAGATGATATTGTTTTGATAGACGAAACAATGGAAGGGATTAATTTTAAATTGGAGCTATGGAGATCAAACTTGGAATCAAGAGGTTTTATGATAAGCAAAACGAAGACAAAGTATATGATGTGCCCCTTCAGTCAGACTAGAGGAGGGGAAGGAGTGGTGAAACTTGGGGAACGGGAGCTGCCCCAGAGTGTTTGTTTTAAATACTTGGGGTCTATCTTTAACAAAGAGGGGGATATAGAGGATGATGTGTCCCACAGAATTAAAGTGGGATGGATGAAATGGAGATGTGCATCAAGAGTACTATGTGACAAAAGAATGCCCGCTAAACTTAAGGGAAAATTTTGCAGGACAGTGGTACAACCAGCTATGACATATAGAGCGGAGTGTTGGGAAGTTAAGAAGAGTGATTTGACTAAACTGAGTGTAGCTGAGATGAGAATGCTAAGAGGATTGTGTGGCAAGATCAGGAGAGATAGAGTAAGGAATGATTGTATAAGAAACGAGTTGGGGGTTGCACCAATCCAGAACAAGCTCCACGAGAAACGGCTGAGGTGTTTATGGCCATGTTCAATGGAGACCTATAGATGCCCCAGTAAGGAAGAGTGAGCAGGGTCATTTGGAGGGAACCAAAAGAGGTAGGGGTAGGCCTAAAATGACTATTAATGAAGTGGTGAGAAAAGACATGCATATGGTGGGCTCGATTCTTTTATGACCATGGATAGAGTTTTGTGGAGGACAAGGATCCGAGTAGTAGACCTCGTGTAAGGGATGTCCTTGTGATGCATCTTTGATTTCTGCCTTATCTGCTTCTCTTAGTCCATTTTCACTTATTTTTCCTTATTTTGTTGCTTCTTGATTTTCCTTTCTTCATATCGGATCATGTAGCCTACCCCATTTAGTTGGGATAAGGTTATGTTTGTTGTTGTTGTTGTTGTAGTATAAAATAAATAACTGTATTCAGTTTAATTGCAAGTTCCGTTTTGGTGGCCGCTCCTTTGGCTTAGAAAATGAAACTTTTCAGTATTTTGGTTGTTTCGATGAATTTTTTTTTGTTTTGGTTAATATTAATTGAATTTTAAAATGTAGATTATGCAAATCTGTAGCATAATATCGACATGATATCGAATAAAAAGACATAGGTTGGGCCCCTTTGCATAACTAACAAGGAAAATACATTTTATCAGCACTAAGCATGACTGTGGTCTGGCCAACTTTGGTTCTCAGGGCATAGAACCCAAAATCGAGACTGGGCTGGGCCACTATTCAATAGTTGTTAAAAATTCGAGAAAATAACGTCTCAAAGATAAAGAATTGCTACAAAAGATAGAGAACAAGCCTGTGTTAAAGGCATTCGTAAATCTTTCTTCTTTGAATGACTTCCACATTCAACTATTCAACCAAACAAATAAAAGAAGTAGAAGATTCAGTTTATCTCACGAATCCTGCACTCAGACAAGAGGGAATTTGCAAAGATCTGTGGTCTTCTCCAGGAGTTTCTTTTTCTTCTTCTCTCTCCCTTTTTTTTTTCCAGTTGCAGAAGAAAATTGGGAAAATACTAAGAATGAAACCAATTTTCCCCTAAAACCTCATTTAGTTTTGAATGAACTATAGATAAGATAGAATATTGGGGGAAAAGGTACTAAATCAATGAATTCTATGGATTACAGGCAAAAAGTCCGAAATCGATTGAAACTGCTGAAAAGACCGAACTATAAAAGATAATTTTTTATGACTAATTCATTTTTTGGCCCCCGAAACGAAACATTTCTGGTTTTTTTGGATGAAATGGACAAAATTTACAACTGAGGTATAAAGAGATTGGTGGGGAGTACTGGACTATCGAACCGCTTAGACTGTTGCTTGGGTCCAGTCATAGTTAAGTTGAACCAGTATTGGGATCTTGGTTCAATCCCTACAAAAAAATCAGAATCCTTAATAAACAAGATCATAGGGAGGTGAGAACACAACCAAAATTGAGCAATTTTAATAACAAAAGAAGAAGTAAGAAAGATGAGAAGATATGTGATGTAGACAAGTCACTTAATGGGCTTACTTTATTGCAAATAAGCCTTGGGTTGGGTTATGTATGTGTTGGACCTTTGATCCCATGGATTTTAAAATATGGGTAAAAAATAGGAAAACAGGATTTAATTCATTAGCTTAGTCAGAGTGGGCTGGTAGTAGTTTAGTTTATTAATATGTCTTTTACTTTATCATATTTGTTTTGGGATAGGATACGTAAAAGAAGTAGGGTTTCCGTTTAAGTTTTAGAGTCTAAGTAGGAATCTTATTATTTTCTTTTAAATACTTGCATAAACTCAATGTTTAGGACAGATTTGAAGAATGATTAATTGAGTTAATGTTTGAGAGCCTTAGGGCTGTGTGTGATTCCCCTTCCCCCTTTCTTTATGCGATTTCTCCCTCCCTGGTTGGATTTGTGCAATATCTGATTGTGTGATCCCTTCCTTCCCCTTTTATTCTAGTTCTTCCCTTCTTCCCTAAGGCTTCCTCCATCAATATGTCTTAGTCTCACCCCAAGCCTGGGGTAGAATCTCACTAACCACCCTAGCATTTCACTGCCATCTGTCAGTCACAGAAGAATGGTAAAAAACAAATTTCTTTCAAATTCTAATTTCAAATGCTTACATATAGATTTTTTTTATAGAGGTTGGGAGGGTTCTAGACCCTCATTCAAATTTCCTCCTAGACGTAATGGCTTATACGTTTTCAAGGACATACAAAGGGACCTTTCCAAGATATTTTATGAACTTTCTCGTTCACATATAACAATGAAACTAACATATTGACATCCCCAAGGCTTAACAACTTTAGAGGATTAGATACAACTAACTAGTTAAATTCGTATGGGTCACTTATCCCTCATGTATGAGTTGTCAAAATAAGGTCATTACAATAGAAAACATAAAAAATTCCCAGCCCAGGACCCATATAACCTATTAGGGTATTTATTTAACCCATTAGACTTGAATTTGAGTTTGTTTAGGCGTGAATACTTGTGCTGCAACCTCTCTTGACCTACATCAGCTGGCTGGGGTGGTTAGCAAGATTCTAGCCTAGGCTTGGGGTGAGATTCTTCATGTTATAGCTTCTTATCTTTATTACTTCTTCCTTTGTTATTAAAATTGCTCGATTTTGGTTGTGTTCTCACTTCCCTATTATCCTATCTATTTAGGATTCTGATTTTGTCACAAGGACTGAACCAGGATCCTCATTATTATGGTATCAGAACTATGACTAAAACCAATTTAAGAAATTCTGACCCGACAAATATTCTCAATCATATCATTGACATGATCAGGTTAGTTATGAAACTAAGTGGCTGCTATCAGGTATAGGTTTGAATCCAAATATTTGTACTGGCTAAGTTTTCTCCCCATCACCTAAAGAATTCTATCGTGGCAGCCGTTGACGCCAATCCGTAGACAGAATTTAATGATAGACTGTCTCCTAAGGAGGAGGTTGAGGAACAACCTGCTTATGACGAGGACAGTACGGTGATCCATAACACTCATGCCTTATGTTTGGTTCTATCAACAATGATTACTGAGGACAACAATGATGAGGAATCTAAGGTAGTAAGATGTCTGCTATTACAATGGAAGCTGAAGTAGAGGGTGAAGACTCATGCAATATGTTTGGTTCTATCAACAAAGATTACTAAGGACAACAATGATGAGGGATTTAAGGTGTCTGCTACTACAATGGAAGCTGAAGTAGAGGGTGAAGAAGTCGACGATACCATTACCGTAGACCACTTGGGTACATCCCTTACTCTTGATGATGATTGTGACGTTGCATACATCGAGTTTGTCATTCCAACCGAATCTTTTGAAGAGAAAGCTCTTAGAGTTGAGGACTTTATTCCTTAGGCCTGAGTTTTGCTTGGGATTAGTCAAAGCTGCTACTCACATGTTACCCCTTCGTCACTACAAAACTCGAAGTCGAGTTATTTTCAAGCCGGTGAGAGCTGATAAGAGTCTAGAACTCTCCCAGCCACTCTATAAAAGGGTTCATGTAAGCACTTGAATAAAGTTAAAATTTGAATGAAATTTCTGGTTTTTTGCCAATAGTTCAAAATCTCGTTTTGGTCAGACCGAAAGGAGCAAAACAATGTATTTTCCTGTGAGTTTCGCTTGGCCAATTCGGGGTGCAAACAGCCGAAATGATCAAAACAAATTGATTGAAATTTCAGCGAAACATTGCATTTTGTGACCGAAATGAGTGAATTTTGGCAAAACAGAGCTGATTCTTGGTTTTGCCTTTTGTTTCATCTCAAACATGTCGAAGTTCGCAAAATTAGCAAAATTTCGACGAGTTTTTGAACATGGTTAGTGAGATACTAGCCTTGGCTTGGGGTGAGACTCTTCAAGTCCTATATTCTTATCTTTCTTACTTTGTCCTTTGTTAACAAAGTTGCTCAATTTTGGTTGTATTCTCACCTCCCTACGATCCTATCTACTGAATGTTCTGATTTTGTACCAAAGACTGAACCAGAATCCATTATTTCAGAATTCCCACTAGACAAGATTGTAGGGAGGTGAGAACACAACCAAAATTGAGCAAAATAAGCCCATTACAATAGAAAACATAGACATTTCTAGTCCCTGATCGATATAACCGAATAGGATACTCATTTATTGACTTGGATTTGGGCTTGTTCCACGTGAATACTAGTACTAGAACCTCTCTTGATCTGCATCAGCTAATTGATGCAGTATTCAGCTAGAAAGAAGAGGAAGAGAAGACTTTTCCGCATTTTGGGTTGGTTCAATATTGAATTGGTCCCTAGTTCAAAACCAGTTCTAATTAATCCTAGTCTAATGGGTTAAATAACTAGCCTAACGGGGTATATGGGGCCATGGGATAGGTATTTTGATGTTTCTATTGTAATGGGCCTACTTTGATGGCCCATACGAATTTAACTAGTTGGTTGTACTTCTATCTAGTCCTCTAAATTTGTGAAGTCTTGGGGATGTCAATAGGAAGATATGACTTGGAAGTGTCTTGCCCCAAACCTAGGTTAGTATCTCACATTCTCACCAACCACCCTAGCATCTCACTGTAGTCCCTCTCACAGAAGAATGGTAAAACCCAATTTCTTTCAAATTCTGATTCAAATGCTTACAAAAACTCCTTTTATAGAGAGGTTGGGAGGGTTCTAGACCCTTATTGGGACTCCTTTCTTGACTTAATGGTCTGTACATTTCTAAGGACTTACATTGGGACTATTTTCAAGATATTTAATGAACTTGACATTTTCAAGGTTTTTCACAATTAATAATGAAACTGGCCTATTGACATCCCCAAGACTTCACAACATTAGAGGACTAGAACCTACTAACTTGTTAAATTCGTATGGACCACTCATCCCTCATATATGGGCTATCAAAATAGGCCCATTACAATATAAAACATAAAAATTCCCATCCCATGACCCATATAGACTCTTCTTTAATTTAAAATGGCAGAGCTGATACTTATCCAGTGCAAGGGCAAAAATTAAGTATGGTATCGAAGATGCCAATAGGGACATGGAAAGAGACCACCATACACTCAACTCTCTGGTCTCTAGGGTCATAATTAGTGCATTGTTGAACTTGACTTTAATCGTTAGCAGCCACAAATATGCACGCTCATTATTTAGCTTGATAATTAATTATTGATGTGGAATGTCTGCTTTCTAAACTTATTAGGTTGATAACTTTGTGTTGGTTAAATAAAAGTCTTATGATTGCAGGTGGAAGATATGTTGAAGAGAAGCTTTGCTGAATTCCATGCTCAAAAGAAACTTCCAGAAAAGCAGCAACTTCTCATGCTAAAGCTTGCTCAACCAGCAAAAGCCATTGAGTAAGTATGCAGAGTGGGGGCAACATTTACCTGCCTCATATTGTATTTTTACAAGTCGGGCTTGGGTCACATTCAATCCTAAGATTCAGGAACACATGTATGGTCTTTCAGTCTGATGTTGTACGCTAAACATATAGAACCAACCTTTCTATTTGGTGTTTATGTTCTGGATCTGTTACGTATGATCGAACGTAACATCCCTCACTTCATGAATTGATGTCCGACTGTGGCACATCAGAGTGTCGTCTAGTCAACTTGATGGTGTTGGGGCTATGAATGTACATAACAAGGACTCATGTCTGGATCAGATGCTAAACACTAACTCTTCATCTTCTTTATTAACATATATATGTTTTGCCAGCAGGTGCTGTTTTGGACTCCCTATATCCTTTCTGACAGTGACTGTGTCAGTGTCCTTGTTTTCTGCTTGTATTGAAACCCAGTTCAGAGGAAGCTGATGGTCCCCTGGGAAACATGATTGTCTTTCTTTATCCACTATTTCTTCGTTCATTATTGTGCAATTTGTATCATTAATTTATTTCACGTGCTCATCAAAAGATTTTGAAGCTGTATTAGACCAAAATATTTTATGGTATTATCTTTTGGGTAAATTGATTCATTTTGATACATTTATGCTGGGAAATGTATTTCACTTTTGAATGGATATAGTTAGAATATGTTGACTCCTTGTCATGATTATATATTGGCTATGTCACCCTTGCAGAATTTCATGTCCATATGTATATGCGCATAGTTTTAAAAATCAGATCGGATCGGATCGGTCAGGATCCAGGCGATCCAGTGGTGGATTATAATGGTACAATGGTCCAAAACACCCATTAAAAAAAAATAATAAATAAAATAAAATAAAAGGGGTAAATCAGTCCAATCCAGTCCAATCCTGACTGATACCAATCCAGTCTGTATCGGTTGAGACCAATCCCAGTTTTAAAACCTTGTATATGCATGGATTTGGCCAAAGGTGGGTCTTCAACTAGGGGAGTATTTTTCCTCTTGAGTCCTGTTTGGAGAGAGGCGGAATTATCAGATTCTGCCAGAAAGAAGGAGGTGGAGGAGGAAGGAGGGAGGAGAAATTAGTGAACAGTAGGGGGCACTGATATAGGGAATTACCTGGAAACTAGGGGTCTTACAAGGGCTGGCTAGGACAGGCGATGCAAGACTATTCAAACCCTAGAGGTGGACTAATGTCAGAGTGGTAGCAGCATACATGATGAACATAAAGACTAAAAACATAGACTTAAGTAACAATGAACAATTTAGTCCTAGCTGAATGCAATCAACTTAACAAGGCATCAATTGGGGAACATAGGGGTTGGGAAGCATGGGCAGCATGATATTAGATTGAATGCACGAACTTTCCCTATTCCCAAAACTGATAGGTGCCACGTTAATGACTTAACTACTCAACTAACACATGAAATCAGCAAACATTCTATATAAAGAACTTAAAGAAGAGGAAATTGACAAAGACAGCAGGATACTAATATGATGAAGTGATTAACAAAACCTAAAATTTAAACAGTAAAAGAAAGGAGGCTGTTCTTACTTTATAACACAGGTGTAACATGTAATTAAAATTGTAAACAGTGGATTGATGGCTGAACATAACAGAAAGAGTGAGGTATGGTAGAGATTAAACCGTAGGGGTATGGATTCAGTATATGTCAACTACAATGGAGGAAGAGACATAGAGGACAAGAGAAGAGGGAGAGAATAGAAGAGAGAAGACAGAATTTTACCTCATATACTAAGAAGAAATAGAAAGAGAGAGAGAGAGAGACTTACAAGATGATGGAGAGTCCAAGAAGTTCTGCTTAATTCGTCAGTACCTTCCCTTATATTGGTTATAGACAGCCTTTAATACATTAAGACAATTATGGAGAGGGAGTAGTTACCTTTAACCATTTGGTTTATGGTTGGTTATAAATATCTACCATCCAATCATTTCTAAAATAGAAACTGGAAACCTACAACTTTAACTACTAACAAACATATTCTAGAAAGATGATGTCCATGTTGTCCATCTCATGTGGGGTCCATCATAGGGTCCTATATGTGGCTCCTCCTTTGGTAGACTTTAAGACCACGGTCAGGTTCTGGGCTGATGTCCTCATCAGGCACTGGAGTCGGAGAGGAATAAGATGTGGGGGGCACTGGCGATGTAGAGAACATAGAAGGTGGAAGCATACCTGTTTCGGTCTCTGCCTCTGTTTGTCTTTGACATATATATATATATATATATATGTATGTATATTTCCTCCCCTCCCCCTCTCTTATTACGTTATAGGAACTAGTAGATTTAGGGTCTGCAGCTCCTGCTACAGACCACAACTGCAAAGCACTATTTTTCTAAGATAGTAGATCTAGGGTCCACAGCACAATTCTGCAGACCCTATTTGTGAACCACTGTTTGGAATACTTTTTTAGAGATAAGAATAATCTTAAAATATTATAGTTTGAGCATATTTATTTTGAGATGGGAGTTGATGCCTTTAAATAAATGAGTAAAAATTGCTAATGAAATATCAAAAATATTAAAAAAATCTCTCTACCCCCTAGTCCCCGAATCTTATTTTTAGGATTTTCCAAGTCCAACAGTCTGTGCCTCTGTCAGATTCTGATACCTGCATCTACATCCTGGTAACATAGTATATCAGTCAGGATTGCTTAAGTCATAATAGTATTGTAGGACCATTAGTATACTCATGGATCTCTTTTCTTGGTGAGAAATATGCAGTGCCTGTGGGCTAAGAGTGGCCTTTTTGTACAAAAAATGCCAAAGGTTTCGACCATCTCCACTCCACCCTCCTGGGAGCCTGAGGAAGCAGGACTTTTTCTGGGTTATGTCCCACCCTTTTAGTTGTCAGTTTTCATTGACTCATTCACTCAAGTCTTATGAGCTGGTTTATAGTTCTTGCTCATTGTTATGTGCTTGACAGATGATTCATATTCGGATTTTGGATATCTTTAGCATTCATCTTCTTTTGTCACATTGTTGTTATCATTTTCCTGTCCATGTTTTTCTCACACATGATTGTATGCATGCAGATGCATAAAGGGTGAACCTGCAATTGAGGAATACTATGGAATGTTAACAGAATCTGAGAAATATAGAAATCGTGTATTGGATACAGTCATGCAGTCTCAAGCAGTGCAGCAGTTTCTGTCACCTGGGAGGGTGGTGGTTGTCAAATCACAATCAGTAGTGAGTACTTACTCTAATAGTCATAATCAATGTGGTATCAGGACTTCTCAAGGGGCTATGCTTGTGGTTTGTTGTATTTAGAGGGGTCAATAAATTAGTAGTCTCTAATGACAACAGAATACTCCTGGCGGGCCGTTCTTTTTTCTGTAAGAGAATCTTTTAACTGTAGCTTACTATCACTGAGACCTTATTTATTGCATGGTAGTCAATAATAGAATCATGTGTCGGTTAATTTTTTATGAACTGCCCCCATCTCCACTGGGGTTGTCATACTAAAAGATCCAAAAGATGATGAATATTATATTATGTTGGTATTTGTAACCAGTTTTGATTGTTCACTTGTGGTATTTCATCAAAAGATCCATCTTTTGGTTCTTCCTTAATTGCCACACGATTAGTTGGACTAGAAATCCTAGTCTAAGTGTTGTAGATCGATTCTTTAGTAAGTATTATTCCAGCCGGAAGAATCATAGGGATGGTTCATCACACCAATTAGGGGACCAGCCCACATGGCCATAGAGGCAACCAGTTTTGGAACTGGGCCAGCCTACTTGGGCTGGGAGCTTTTGGGTCTCTCGAACCCAAATCGTGGGGACAACTGTGCAGCCTTGGACAGCTATCCAATGGAGTTTTCTCGAAATTTCTTTGGTTGTTTTTTTTTTTATGATATTTCTTTCTTTGTTTCTTTGGTCTTTAATTCTGCCGTAGACAGCAAACTTTTTTTTTTCTAGAGTTACAATTCAGTTGTCAATTATCAGAGGATTTAATATAGTAGCTTTAAATTTCCTGCAACAAATAAGATCAAAAAAAGTTTTCTTATAACTCGTGCGTATACTATTTCCGTAGTTTGTAAACTCTAAATTACGTCCAGTAAGGTGCATGGCAATTGTAAACCTTCATCCACAGTGTAATTATTTTGAACTTTATATTGGACATTGTTTTTTATTCACTCAAAATGCTACAGTTATCCCTAATACTGTAAATTTTCTCGTTGGGTGTCTATATCACAGGCTGAAGATCACTTTCTTGGAGTTGTACTGAAAGCACCTTCTGCTAGTAGTAAGCAATATATTGTTTTAGTACTGAGGCCTGATTTGCTGTTATCTATGCAAGATCCTTCGGTCAATGGGAAATTGCTAGGGAAAGATAGTGGCAGTTCTATTCAAGGTTATTATATTGTTCCAAAATCAAAACGCAGTCCAGAAGATGATTACTATACAGTTAGCAGTTCTACTTCTCGCAAAGGATCAGTTACTGTCAATATAAAATTACCTCACCGTGGTAGTGCAGCTGGGTTGAATTATGAAGTTATTGGTCTTGAAAACAAAGATTTCTTAAGCATATGCAACTGCAAAATAACGATTGATCAAGCCGGGCTTCTTGAATACGATAGTAGTACTGCGTACTCCAAAACAGTTCAAGAGTTATTAAATAAGAAATCTAATGGAAAATACCCTCCAGCTTTAGATGCAGTAAAAGGTATGGACCTTACATGCTGAACATTGCATTTGTACAATAAATTCATTTAGGTTATATGTAAAATTTTCTAATTTAGTATTTTAAAGTTAATTTGATGAGATTTTGCCTATTTCAAAGAATACAGGAGTTATTTCATGCCAACGTTTCACCTTATGCCCCTGCTAGCCATTCCTATGTTTTTGGCGAGTAAATTGGAATTCCTATCAAATACTATGGCCTCCATATTAGAGTTTATTATAGGTGGGAAGTCATGATTAATGGGAAGAACTATTTTCTTGATTGCTGTTTAGGGTGGGGTGTAATGTATCTTTATTTCATTGTCTGTGTGTGTGCTTATTTAGTTGGATTTCTATGAGTTGACATAGCTGAACTTCTCATTTAGGAGTACATCGGTTTTATATATGACTTTCTTGGTTAGTTTCTTGGACAATGTGAAGTTGTGAACTTAGGATAGAACTAGGTGGTGGACTTTGGATGAAGTGGTTTGGATTCAAGGCCCGTTAAGTTATGTACATGGTACCACTGGAGTATAGTGTCAGACCCTGCGGTAATCAGTTTTAGTTGGTTTTAGTCTTTATTGTTTAGCCTAATTAGTCTTCTACTACCGCAAGGAGTGAAGGGTATCCTTGTCCTTGCAGTATTGTAATTGTTCACTCTAATATAATGTGGTGAGAGGACTGATGCAGGGTATGGACTGTTACTCTTTCTTGCAGCAGTCTCTTCTCTCCTTTCTTCCTCCCTCCTCCTTCTTCTCTCTTCTTCTACATTATTAGTTCTGGTTTTCTGTTTGTAGTATTATTTCAAGGCCCAATTTTGATATTTAGTTGATGATCATGGGTTGTCCAATATTTATCCAGACACACAAAGCTCATGATTGACAATGCTAGAGTTGTATACACCCACATGTGTGTGCGCAAAGATGACCATGCATGTGACATTTTTTAAGGTGGCATTTAGGTTGGCCAGCTCTTCCTGCTGATTTGACTGGGTTAGAATTACCTGCCCCATTGACCAGGTCTCTTTTTTTAAGGTTTTATAACAGAACATTATGTTTAAATAGTGGGCCACACTTTTTCTGACTGCACTGAAGTTATTGTGCAGCAGGAGTTGATATGTTGGAGTAGGGCATCCTGAATGAGATTTCAGCCCTGCATGCATACTGTACACTTACTGGCTGTGGTTCTGGTTTATAACATGAGGTTCAATCCCCCTAAATTTTAACCATTTGAAAAAGAAAACTTCTGTTCCTGATTGGACTCACAGTTTAGAATGATCTGTGATATTGCATTATATCTGATTGAAATTTTCTCCCCCATTAAAAATAAATAAAAAAATTTGGAATTTGTTTTTCTTTCTGAGATGTTGTTTCTTTTGAGCTTTTGTTTTCTGTTGTCGCTGTTGCATTATTAATAGTGGGTCTTTCCTGTAGGGACTTTGTATCTTCTCTCTCTATTAGTAGCCTCTTATTTATTACAACAAATAATTGTTGCTAACATGCTAATCCTCAAGTTGTGTTCTTGAATATTTGTCTAATTTCTCTATAATGCTAATCCTTTCCCTTGTAGTCATATTCATTTTTTCAAACAATGGGCTCTAGATGACCATATTCCTGAATTGGAATGAATAGCTCCACTTGGCTTGTCCAAAATTATGTGTATACACTGTCCAATGTATCACACATATTTACGCACTAGTATTGTGAGCTGAGATATAATTTTCAGTTGTTTTGTTGGTTAATGGATGGCAAAATGCATGCTTTTTGGAATCCAAAATGGAACTATTTCTAATTTTCTCAACCTTATTTGGAGGATAAGCTTATAATGGTAACCTATTTTAGATCTGAAGCTGAGAGACATGGATACATTGGATGCATACCATGCATGGACCAATCTACTAACAAAGATGGCTGGGAACAAGTGTTATGGATGCATAAAATTTAAGGAACACATTATGCTGGCAAAAGAGCTCAGCAAGCATAGAGAGGAAGTGAATACACTTAAATATCAAATGTCAGATGAAGCACTCGAAAAGATGCCGGATTTTCAGGGTCGTGTAAGTTTAAAAAATTGCTCTCTTTTGTTCCTTGTGGCATGGTATCTGGCTAATGACAAAAATGTGTTCTTGGCGGTTAATTTATCTGATTAGTATTGATGCATGATATCTGACTCTTAGTAACATCTTGTCTTATGATTTTGCAGATTGACGTGCTAAAGGAAATTGGCTGTATAGACTCTGACCTTGTAGTTCAGATCAAGGGCCGTGTGGCATGTGAGATGAATTCTGGTGAGGAGTTGATATCAACAGAGTGCTTATTTGAGAACCAACTGGATGACCTTCAACCAGAAGAAGCAGTAGCACTTATGTCTGCCCTTGTATTTCAACAAAAAAACACTTCTGAACCTTCTCTAACTGACAATCTGGCTAAGGCAAAAAAAAGGTTATGTTCTGTTCTCTTTTCCACCAACCATCACTTCTTAATTACCAACTAGTAATATGCAGTGGATTTCCATATTGCTTCTTGAGTTCATCTGAACTAAGCTTCAGTATGTTGGGTTTCAGCAGTAATTGAAAAATAACCCTCCTGCAGTAGGCTTCACTGAGTTAATTGTTGGATGATATTATCAACCAGATGGATTTGTTCGAATTTCTTATTTACGGCAAATATGGACTCAATTCGATGTTTGCTGTCTGATTTTCTTATTCTTTCAATTTTTTTCATCATTAGACTGTATGAGACGGCGATAAGACTTGGGGAGCTACAAGCACACTTCAAAATAGGAATAGTTCCCGAGGAGTATGCACGAGACAATCTAAAGTTTGGCCTTGTTGAAGTAGTTTATGAATGGGCAAAGGTTCGTTTCTGTTTTGTGTTCCTATGCTAGAGAGACCCGCTTCTGATATATATTTAAGTGGCTCACTACACACTTCTGGTGTCTTATGGCAGGGTACACCATTTGCTGATATCTGTGAGCTTACAGATGTTCCTGAAGGCCTGATTGTGCGAACCATTGTCCGACTTGATGAGACATGTCGCGAATTCAAGAATGCTGCAGCAATTATGGGTAATTCTGCACTCTACAAGAAAATGGAAACTGCTTCCAACGCAATAAAGCGTGACATAGTTTTCGCAGCTAGCTTGTATATTACTGGAGTGTGAGCTACTTGTCAAAGCTCCTCTGTGTATTTCTGTGTAAAAGACAACAAGAAATCTTTTAAAGCTTCCGGCTCAAAGAGGATGCCATGCTACCCTGAAATCTCGAGACTGTAATGGTGGGACTGGAAGGAGGAAGGAAATAAGGCAGGTTTCATACAAAGATTTACTCATTCATGTTGGGTAGTGGAAACAAAGATTGGGGGGGGGGGGGGGGGAAGCCAAGTTTTTGAATGTAATGGAAGTTGTGGTGATTCATGTTTTCTGCCACAACAGAAATCTGGTGGTTTATTGTGATTCATTAGAGGCTGATCCCCAGTGCTATGTAGTAAATTTTTGTCCATTCCGAATGAAAATATTTATTTACTGATTTGAACAGAAGAGATCTTATCGTACTGATTCTGTCCACCCATTTTGGCATTACTAATGGAATATCCCTAACTATTTAACTTAAAAATGGAACGAAATGATCTTTTGTTCCTCGGTAGAAAAATGATGTCTTGAGCAATCAGAGCAGCACTTTGATTAACAAATTTGATCTTGACCGACTCGATTAAGGTATTAGTCTGTATATAAAGGATCCCACCAATTTCTGATATTTTATTTAAAAAAAAAAATGAAACATTACAAGCGGAGTTTGTTATCAGAGGGCAACCAGGGGAATCCTTAGTGGAGCCAAAGAAGCAAAGCTGAATGGATGGAGGATCAAGGAAGTGTGGTCCAATTCGGAAGATCTTTGAGCACAATCCTTTTTTTTTTCTTTTTTTTTTTTATAACCTTACTTTTATGCTTAGGCCTACGAATGAATTGGTTGGTTTTTTTTGCTAAGATAGCCCTTAGTGCGATGAATAAGGCGTCTTACCTATAATTTTTGTAACCTGAATTATGATACTTTGGGGTTGAAATCGTCTGCAATTCCGATCTCGTACAAATCCATGCAATACCACCTTCAGGCGGTGACACGTGTATTGATACCAATACAATGGCCCAGATCTGGTACAACTAATAAAACATTAAATCAATGAAGAGGCATTTAAATCAGATATGAGCCATTGTATTGGTATCAATACACGTGTCACCGCCTGAAGGTGGTATTGCACGGAATTGTACGATATCAGAATTGCAGAGGATTTTTTTCCGATACTTTGACGCATCTTTTATAATTTATCTTTTCATTCTCACCACAAGAGAGAGAGAGAGAACCCTTCATGCAGAATACGTGTGAGCTTATTCGAACTTCCTGAGAAAAACCTAAAATCGAAATTGAAATCAATCGTTTAAAATCAAATTGAAGTAAATTGACTCGGTTTTGGTTGAAGGAAGAAATCTTTTCTTAGTTTGATTTGGTTTTGACTTTATAATTAAATCGTTAAACCGAATCAAATTACCTATTTTTTGAAGTAAATAAGAAATCAATTAAAATTATATTGCTTTTTACTATTTCAATCAATGAGGATGACAAATTCTTTCTCTTTATTATTATTATTATTATTATTATTATTATTATTATTATTATTATTATAGTCCCCTCTTTCGGCAATTCTATTTCCCTTTGACACTTGAAAAAAAGACCTAAACTTAATATGAAACTAATAAGTGTTTTTTTTTTCTTAATAAATATATAAAAAAATTGACCTAAACACCTAAAATATGACATAAACTTAATATGAAACCGAATAAAGAATCAAATACAAAATCAAATAAAATCAAACCATGTCAATTCGGTTTTTATTTCTAAAATATTTTCCTATTTTTGATCCAGTTCAATTTTGATTTCTATATTTCCATATTTTCCATTTTGGACCGAATTGAATAACCAAAACTAAACCAACTGACACCCTTGCTAATTGCTACTACTGCCTTGAGCCTCATCCCCACACAATCAATCTTGAAGTTCAAATTATCTGCAGTGAATGATAATGTATAATGAACATTCAAACGGCTGGAATACATGCCGCACACCGTTGAGCCGCCATCCTTGTGGCTAATGGGTCTTCTCCCCCTCTCTATAAAATACATGATAAGATGATAATTGAAGCATGAGAAGCATTAGACCGTTTGGTTAACGTAAGTGAGACCAATCAATGATCGACCAATTCGACACGCATGACCTCTTCTCTCTCTCTTAACAAATTTCTATAAATTATAAAAATTAAAAATAAAACTGGTGTGGGAAATGCTCTTATTCCTTCCATCTTCCTCGCACCTCCCACGCAATTTCTTCATTTTCTCTCTCTATCTCTCTCTCTCTCTAAAAAGTTTTCCAGTATGTCACCCCTCAAAACGCGCTCTACGGCAAACCCATAAAGCCCAAAAAGACCGTGCAACAACCAGAAGTTCACAAACCCAAATCACAATAAACTTCTCTTCTAATAGATCTTTGTATTGGGTGTTCTAATTTCAATGGCGAAACCACCATCTCTATCTGGACCAGTACTAGTAAAGGGCTCCACAGACCCAGATATGGAGGTAGCTCACTATCTTGTTCAGCTAAGCGGAGAGGATCATATCAATGAACCAGAAAACGAAAGCAGCAGCAATAGCATCAACATCTACCAAAACAATCACAACAACAAGAAGAACCAGATGAACCAGAAGGAGAAAGATCAGAAACCAAACGATGTATCTTCTTCAACTTCAAGCAACAACAGAGAAGAGATTATTGGTATAGAGCAAGCAGTTTTGCAGCCAAAGAAAAGGCGATACAGATCAATTGCTTCCATTTATGGGTCTACAAAGCCTTTGGAAGTCACCTTATTGCAGGTCAAGAAGATAAGAATGAGATGTTAAGGCTTACAAAGTAGAAACCCAGTTTGGATTTTTGGTTTATGATGGTGGGTTTTGGTTATTTTTGGGTCTTAGGGCGGATTCAGTTCTTTGAATTGATTTCAGAAATTATGAGAAAATTTTTCTTCTCTGTCCAATGTCTGAAAAACCCACAATTTATGTAGGGTGTAATGTAACTAATACCTTAACCATCCATTACTTCAAAATGGTTTAAAGTCATTATTTTTGTATCTCATCCATGAAATGGTGTACTAGGGTTCTTCCATTTGATCAATTTTGAACACAAAAGGAAAGAAGGTGATAACCTGTGTGGGCACTTGGCAATAGGGAAGAAGGCTTCCCTTTGAATGTGATGGGTTCCTTTTAATTTCATCTACATTGACACATAACAAGATTGGCTTTGCCTTCATTTACGTGTCCCAACTCACAACTTCTTACTTGCGAGAGGGGCAAACATTCTGGAACAGGTCAAGACTCAAGACATCATCATAAGAATAAGAAAGTCCAACCTTTCTGTAATGAAAGGATGGTGGTGTCTGTGAAGCAATATATGAACTGGAATTACAATTTTGCAGGCAATCAAGACAACCCATTGCATGAATCCTTTCAATATCATTGAGGTTTAATTTTCTAATTAAGCCCAAGAATTAACATGTACTTAAGTGGGTAAACTTGCTTCTTGTCTGGTGGGAGGGAAATAAGAGGAAGTGGTCCCAATCTTCCCAATACTATTTAACAGATTTTGAGGATTCTCAGAGTTCAAGATCTGTCACAAGGTCCTTCACTTAATTTAGCCTTGTCCAGATACAGGGAGAAATAGTCATATTGCTTCTTCCTGGGATCTGTCTATTCAGTTTGCCCCTTCCCCACCCCACCCTTCATTAGTCAATCCAACACACCCCCC